>NC_055967.1:9841324-10028824 GCF_018492685.1 Alosa sapidissima | reverse complement strand
TGCCTAGAGACAGAGTTGTGGATAGGACAGACATTTCAAACATAATCAGTACCACAGTTGTTGAAAGCAAATGGCACAGCCAGGCTGTAGTGGTGAAGTGTCGAATTACACCTCCTGACATTTGTGTCCATTTTCACTCAAACTGTGCACAATGGATGATAATAGGATAATGTGATAATCACATGCATTTCCCCTTGCTAAAGCTGGACTGATTTTGGACATTGGGGAAATGAGGACATTTGAATGCCATTATCGTTGCCATGGTTATGTCAGTATAAAACAAATGCTCTGCAGGCTAATGCTCCTGTAATTGACAGGCTGTGTGCGGGGTTTTCTTAGTGCGTAGCTCTCTTTGTGCATTTTCCTCTGCATGTGTCCCTCTGCTTATCCGCTACAACAGACTCCGAGGATATTACTTGGCTTGTAAATAACGATGTGAGCTTTCATTCAAAGACCACTGAAAGAAGCTTGGTACACTGACAAACTTGATTCAAAAGGCATGCCACTGGTTGATAGGCTCTTAAGTCTACAAGACTAAACTGTTCATTGCCAAAAGGTTTGGGTCGGAAAGAGAGCGAGATAGATCAGCTGAATTATAACGCACACCTCATACGTATTCCTCCAGTCTGTGTCATATTACTTAAATTATTATAATGGGTGTATTGTACGTCTTTGTTAGTGGTGTTAGTTTACCTTTACCAAGAAAAAACAAAACAAAACTGGAAATGCCATACTGATGTGTAGTAGAGACTGTATGAAAGTAGAATTGTTTTTTTGAATTATTGTTATTATTTACTACTACTTATTTAGTAACAGGCATGATGATTTCAATAGATATCAGACTTGTTTTTAATTCAGGTGACAAAAATGATTTTTCTTTAAGTGATATAAGCTCTACAGTATGTCGCAAATCAACATCTCAGCTGAAGTGAGTCTAATACTTGAACTCATCCTCAACAGCAGTTGATTAGTAAAAACCACTATAAATAAGTTCACTATTGCTGTTTACCTGTGTGTGAAATGTACATGGCGTATAGCATCATGTGTTTTGGAGGTCAGTGTCATGCAGTGAAGGCACCTGTAAGATGTCAATAAATATTATGACAAATAGTCTGTGTGAGCCTTCAAATAAACAGCAGGTAGAGAGGTAGACACCAACCAGAAAGCCAAGAATGTTATTAATATTGTGTTTTTGTGTTTGGTCATTTAGTGTGTGTGTGTGTGTGGGTGTGTTTGTGTGTGTGTAGTCATCTACAGTATGTATTGGTGTACAGGATTCCCACCAATATGTGTGTATGTGGGTAGAAGGGTCCGTTCTTAACTGGCTGTGTTTTCCACAGGCTATATCTGTTTGTGTATGTGTTTGTGTGTGTGTGTGTGTGTGTGTGTGTTTTTTTTGAATTCCTGGACTGCTGTACTTTCTGACTTGATGGATGCACACGCTTTGTATTCATGCAGCGGCGTGAACTGATCCAGGTGTTGTTATTCTCTGTTGTGTGGAACAGGCAGGTAGTCAGGCATCATGGCCGCCACTCTCCTCCACTTGCGGTAATGGAACTGCAGATGGGGCTCATAATTAGCAATATGGCTGCCAGGCTCGCGAGGCTATGATTTATGCCACGTCTGAGGAAAAGATTTGCTTCACTGGAATGATGGCATTTGAGAAACGTTTCAGAGAATTGACTCCGCAAGGATCTATTTAAGTTAGTACATAATTAAAGGTGCTCAGGCAATATGTTTTTATGATTTGATGTACACTTCACAGTAATTCATGGTTTTATGGTAATTCGTGTATGCTTTCACATGCAGAATGGAAAACCCTACTCTACCTAGCATATGGTACTGTGGCATAGCATAATGTACAATTATATCAGGTCTGTCTGTTTCAGCAAATTGAGCTTAATACTGCTCTCAGTATTTGCAATGTGGTCAGCAGCTGCAGTGGAAAGCAGCCTTTCTCTGAGCTCATTGGCCCCTGTTTGCAGTTTGCCTTTGGCATATTTGCCAAATATATTTGCTTACTTGGACAGCGGTTCGTGAGCTTCCCCCTCCAGGTGCCTTTCCTGTCTGCCCTTATCAGTGCCTCTTACACCACACCGTCTGTGGACGTCAGCAGTGCTGGATAACAAGCCTTTCCCCCTGCTCACACTATTGCTGCTCAATCACACTCTAGCTCACACTATTGCTGCTCAATCCTCTCCTGTACAAGATCAAGTCAGTGTCACATACAACTTGTTTTTCATATGCGAGGCTGTATTGTTCCATGTTTTACATATCTTAATTTATTAGCATATAAACAGCATGGCAGAAAGTTTTAATGTTTTTCAGTGACCTAATCAGGAGATCATATTGGTTATATGGTTGTGACATGTCATCAGCATCAAAGTAATGCTGTCCTGCTAGACCACTGATGACCAAGTGTGTCTGAGAGGAAAAAACATCAATCAAAACGACACTGATTCAATCATTAATCAAACACAGTAGTTGACACAACATTCTAGTTTCCAAGAATTCTGGCTTTCATTTAACATCCTTTTCTAATGTATCAAACCAGACATAATATTCTGTCAACAAGGTGATCTCAACAATACTGTTTCCTCACCTAGGTAACTTCCCCATTGTAGAAGCATAATTAGACCCAAAACGCCCCAAATACTCAAATCACACTTTTTGCTGCATCCTACTGCATGCATGGAATGTACTAGTGCTATATGGAGCTATATGATCATGGAATGTACTAGTGATATTGAGCTATATGATCATGGAATGTACTAGTGCTATATTGAGCTATATGATCATGGAATGTACTAGTTCTATGGACCCTTTCAACAAGGTAAACAAAAACAATGCTTGAACATTCTATTTGGGCCCCAATCTACTTCCTCTGCATTAAGATAACATATGGAATGTTAAAAAGGAAGTCTTGTGGGGCCAACTATGATGCTGATAATGGAACTCTCTTGAAAGGGTCCATATTGAACTATGTGATCATGGAATGTATTAGCAGAGGTGTCAAAAGTATTCACATTCATTACTGAGGTAGAAGTATAGATGCTAGGGTTTAAAATGACTTCTGTAGAAGTTGAAGTATCAGCTCAAGCTTTTTACTGAGGTAAAGTGTATGTTTCAAAACTACTTAAAGTACAAAAGTAAAAGTAATGTAAAGGGAAAAAATGCCATTAAGGACAAAAGCTTAGGCCGCACCACAGTGGCCTATAGTGCTACCCCACCTCCCCAAAAAACATTTTTCTAAAGGCCATAATGACTATAATGGTATTTTACAATGTTAATGTTGAAAAATTTGGGTTGCACTAGGCTACCTGTCGGCCCAGTGTCAACCGCATATACCCATTGAAAATGAATGCATTTTAGTACAGGTACGGCCAGGGATGTAAGGTTTTTGGCTGTTCTTCCTGGATATCAACCTGGGAATGAAAACAAGCCAAAATGATATAGGAGTAACAAGGCTATTTTTAAAATGTAAGGAGTAGAAAGTACAGATAATTGTGTGAAAATGTAAGGAGTAGAAGTAAAAAGTCCGCTGAAAAATAATTACTCCAGTAAAGTATAGATACCCAAAATGTCTACTTAAGTAAGGTAACGAAGTATTTGTACTAGTGCTACGTATATTGAGCTATATGATCATGGAATATGCTAGTGCTATATTGAGCTATATGATCATGGAATGTGCTTGTGCTATATTGAGCTATATTATCATGGAATGTGCTAGTGCTACATTGAGCTATATGATCATGGAATGTACTAGTGCTACATTGAGCTATATGATCATGGAATGTACTAGGCTACATTGAGCTATATGATCATGGAATGTACTAGGCTACATTGAGCTATATGATCATGGAATGTACTATATGGAATGTACTAGGCTACATTGAGCTATATGATCATGGAATGTACTAGTGCTACATTGAGCTATATGATCATGGAATGTACTAGTGCTACATTGAGCTATATGATCATGGAATGTGCTTGTGCTATATTGAGCTATATTATCATGGAATGTGCTAGTGCTACATTGAGCTATATGATCATGGAATGTACTAGTGCTACATTGAGCTATATGATCATGGAATGTACTAGGCTACATTGAGCTATATGATCATGGAATGTACTAGGCTACATTGAGCTATATGATCATGGAATGTACTATATGGAATGTACTAGGCTACATTGAGCTATATGATCATGGAATGTACTAGTGCTACATTGAGCTATATGATCATGGAATGTACTAGTGCTACATTGAGCTATATGATCATGGAATGTACTAGTGCTATATTGAGCTATATTACCTCACTAGCCACTTATTATGCTTATTATGCTGCTGAAACTGTAAGGAGATATTATTAGGATTAGGATTATTATTATCTATAAGATAGATATTACAAAGTAAATATATATATATATAGTCATATTCTGCATGCAAATAACAGCAAAGACATTTCAAGTTTATCAACTTTAAATGTAAGCCTCAGCTTGTACCCACTTTTATCAATCTAATAATAATAGCACTACTAATAATAATAATAATTAGAATAATATGAATTTACTGGTGACAGGAGCTAGTAAAAACAGCTAGTTAAACTTGTTTAATTGGGCACAGTATCCCCAGTAAAAGGGGCCTTGTGATGCCCATGCTCCATTGCATTATAGATAAAGCCCTTCAGAAATGATGCGAAGACAAACTGAGCGTAATGCCCTGCAATATACAACATTATTACACTTTATTAACAAAATGTGGTTGAATGCAATAATAAATCAGATATATACTGTAGTTTGGCACCCGCTAGTCCCTTGAGTGTCCAGGGATACCTTTGACGCCACTGAAGCAGTGCCAAGATGAATGTATATATCTGTGTTCTCATAGTTCATTTGCTCTGCACTCATTTTCCCATAATTCTGGACTTGGCAACTAATTCCAGATAGGAGGACGCTGGAGAGATCCCCTGCTGCCCTCTGACAGACTGACAGCTAATTCCACCTTTAGTCCGGTATCCCAGGTTCGAAAATGTTGTCCCTTCTCTGAGACACATAAATAAATCCCAAGCAAAAGATTAATGTGGATGGGGTCTCATCCCATAGCCTGCCATCAATAACATTGTTGGACTCCTCGTCTGTCAACAGGATACAGATAGGCTGACTGGAGAATGACTCAGCCTGTAAGGATTTTTATCCTTGGCAAAACATTTAAGATTTTTAGATGGTAGGAGAGGAAAAAAAAGATGAGGGCATTGTGACTGTTAGGATAGGTTAGGTCACATGGTAGGGAGAGCGCTGACTGACAGGTGGGGCTTCATGATTAGCCGTTGTGGGGTTTCAGTTATACTCTTTTATGTTTTGAATTGTGGGAGGCTTTTAGTGCTTATAGTAATATACCATAGACAATGAAGAGCTGGCCTCATTGCCTCATAACAGTGACATTAGATCTTATGGGGTAAAAACCAAAATCACTGTAGTTTGTCATTTCCTGTGTGCACTACATGAGATTGGCAGAAAGGTGCAATATCAGATTTTCTGCGGAAGTAATTGTATTTGCCCTTTTAGCTGGGAAGGAATATGTTAAAAATCATGAAGATTGGGCACTTCTGGATAAGTTTTTGATTTTTGGCAGGGTTAGGTATAAGCCCAAGTTTTCAAAAATCCATGGATACAAGTTGGGGTGGCCCCCCTAGTGGCAGTTATCCATAAAATCCAAAATGGTCCCCGCCGAAAATAGAAAAGGTTATATCTCAGCTTCCTTTAGTCTTAAATTGTTGTATAATGTATTTTCTCTACTTTGTTTGATACAAGGAATCCATAAACTGTCAATATCTCTAAAAAAGACACATTGAAATATTACTCAGGTCCCTAGACCCATATTTTACCTCCAAGGTATGCTTTTCTTTGTTGATTGGACAGGTCACTATCACTATAGTGTCAAAAATCACATGTTGTGACCAAAAGGACCATTGTTGAGGCCTTGAATAAACACAAATTCAGAACTATGCCACAGTGAAAAGTTACAGTATATTAGGGTTTTCACCATGTCATGGATCAATATTATATTTTAGTCAAATAACACACAAAAAAAACAATTCATACTTAAACCAGAGACTTTCTAATGAGGAGACACAGCACTCAAAAAATCCTCCATAGAAATACATGAGCTTAGTTTGTAAAGGCAATATGGCAGTTGTCTACGCAAATCACACCCCTTTCAGGGCAAAATGTTGACATGTGAATACATTGAGCCAATCATGTGCTGTGTTGTGAATACATTGAGCCTTTTATTCAAAGATTTTTGGTTTCACTCTTCATCATTATTAGTACAGCCTCCCTCACACTTGCACAATGTGGTACAGCAAAGTCCAGTTCGGTGGCACTTACAGTTGCCCATACAGGCAACCACACAGCCACAGTTGAGGAGGAGTGAACATCCCTTGCTGGCATCTTCCAGATGTTTGGCCTCTCAGAGCTGTGGATTGGATTTGGATCAGGGAAGGCATATAAAGATATACCAATCCACCACATCTCAGAAATGCTGGGACCTCAAAAATGTCAAGCACTGCCCCTCTTCCACGCGTTCACATAATGTGACGTTGTATCAGCAATGTATGGAATTGGCAAAAAAAAAAAGCATGGAATACGTGGGCAGCTTACCCAGAAGTCACCCGACGCCCTCATTCTGATCACCAAGACCCAACCAGCCATACACTGGAATCAGTGCAAGTGCAAGTTCTAAAACGCTGGACTGTACTCATGTATAGTAAGAACTGCGGTGTCGAGTCAGTCAATGAAAGCCGGAAGCTTCTTTTCACTCATGGCCTCAAATCCCGGATTCAGTTCCCCCCTGACCCATCATGCCTTATTCTAGCATGGAAAGCGTGCCCTGCACACTGCAGCTTTTGTCTGGAAGCAATCCCTCTCCAAAACTCCAGAGATTCCAGACCCCAGTGAGTGAGAACCAAAGTCTGGGTGCCATATTTGGCAGATCTGGAAGATGCCAGCAAGGGATTCTCACTCCTCCTCAACTGTGGCTGTGTGGTTGCCTGTATGGGCAACTGTAAGTGCCACTGAGCTGGACTTTGCTGTGCCTAATTGTACAAGTGTGAGGGAGGCTGTAATGATGAAGAGTGAAACCAAAAGTCTTTGAATAATACATGATGTTTAAGTATGAATTATTTTTTTGTGTTATTATGACCGCCGCCCAGCGAAGCGGTCTTATAGGTTTAGTCAGAATTCTTTTTTTTTTTTCTTTTTCGCATGTCCAAATTTCCGTCAAGGATTCCCGGGACACTGTAAGACCGGGGTACACAAAACTTGGTGGGCATGTAACCCCACATGGATAGCATGGAACCATCGTTTTTTGTTTTGATCTGTTAAGCATCTTAACCCATTCCATGTGCACACATGTGCATAAACAGATACACACGCACACACATACATTCACAGTAATCATACGTATGACTAGGGTTGCAAAATTCCAGGAATTTTCAAAGTTGGAAACTTTCCATGGGAATTAATGGGAATATATGGGAATTAACAGGAATAAACGGGAATTAATGGGAATAAACTGGGAATTTTTAATATGGCAAGTTAGTCTATAACAGGGAACTTAATGTAGTGGACAAAACCCTATTTTGCAGTCTAATATTAGTTAAAACAACCTGATTTAATAAAATTTCAGTCAAATTTCTACCCTGCACATATGTCAATCACATGCACACAGCAATCGGCATAGGCTTCTAGACATAAAGGAAACCTATGGTGCGTTCATATGCATGGGGAAAAAATGTTCAAACCAATCGGATTTTGTTGTTGAGTGGTGTGGTGTATCTTGGGCAGTTCAGTGTTGCTAGTTTAGCACGCTAGTAAACCATAGGCAGAGAATGGGATTTCCGCTAGCATGCTAGCTAGCTTTGTATGCTAAGCTAAGCGAAAATACCAACATACAAATCATATTGCTTATTACGAAACAAAATGTTAATGTTTGTATACGAAACAGTTTGTATGAATTACTCAAAATTCCCAGTTAATTCCCGTAAATTCCCATTAATCCCCATAATTTCCTTTAATTTCATTAAAATTTCCAATTTTGAATATTTCCAAAATCCCCCAACTTAACTTCCCATGGTAAGTTTCCGGAAAGTTTCCGGAAATTTACCGGAAATTTTCCGCCCCTTTGCAACCCTACGTATGACACATACTCACACAGTAGACATATGTACGCATGCATGCACATGCACATGCACAAACACAGGCACATAGCACACACACACACACACACACACACACACACACACATAAACATAAACATAAACATGTACACGCACACATGCACACAAGAATTTCTCAGAATTATGAACAGGCAAGATGGGGGTGGGGTTGTATAAAATTAATTTTACATGTGAAATCTATGAACTAATCATGTTTTGGTACTTGTTGTCTAGCAGATACCAGTGAGAATTGAGTGTGGATAATGCAAATTAGTGAGACAGTTAGAATCATATAGGCCTTTCAGCGTGATTTATTTTTGTGGAAAAAATGTGCTGGACTGGGCGGCGGTCATATTTTGTACCACTCTGCGGTACATCTAGTTTGACTAAAATGTAATATTGATCCTTAACATGGTGAAAAGCCTAATATAACTTTTCACTGTAGCATAGTTCTGAAGTTGTGTTTATTTAAGGCCTCAACAATGGTCCTTTTGGTCACAACATCTGATTTTTGACCCTATAGTGATAGTGACCTGTCCAATCAACAAAGAAAAGCATACCTTGGAGGTAAAAATATGGGTCTAGGGACCTGAGTATTTCAATTGGACTTTTTCAGAGATATTGACAGTTTATGAGCTAAATATCATTATGATACTACATGGAAATTGACTTAAAATAAGAACATATCAAAATTGGATTCCTTGTATCAAACAAAGTAGAGACAATACATTATACAACAATTTAAGACTAAAGGAAGCTGAGATATAACCTTTTCTCTTTTCAGTGGGGGCCATTTTGGATTTTATGGATAACTGCCACTAGGGGGGCCACCCCAACTTGTATCCATGGATTTTTGAAAACCTTAGACCTATACCTAACACCCTGCCAAAAATCAAAAACTTATCCAGAAGTGCCCAATTTTCATGAATTGCATCCTAGCTATTTGAAGTGTCATCTGAGGCATCACACTGTACAAACTAGAAACGGAAAAGTTTGAAATGATTCACAGAAACCAAACCTTGATTGGATTGAAGACAACAGCCAAGATTAGCACAAATGCTAACTGCTACTAATGCAGCACAAAGACCCATATAGAAAGAGCACCTAAAAAAGTAAAGTTGCTTCAAGACCTCCCAACAGCAAGGATGCAGAGTCAAAACCAATATAGGAGGAAGCACTACAGTGAGATTTACTGGGCTCCTACCCTGCAGCAGTCAAAGAAAGGTAAAAACAACAAGCTAGCCTTGCTCTCTTCCAAACACTAAAAGCTTCAGTAGAAGGCAGCCTCACTGAGGCCAAATGTGGCAGTGGAACACAAAGCCAAATTGGAATTCAAAAGGTGACCTTCCCAGAAAGGTAGACATCGATTGACATGGACAATCATGGCCAGGGCTTCCGTGAAAAATGTGGCAAAGCTCTAAAGATAGTGACTTGCTGTCCCTTAGTGGCCCTAAGGGCAAGCAATGCTTTCCAGAGATGTGAGATAAATTGTGGACCTCACAGACAATGTCTTCACGGATACCATTGATTATGGTAACCTGCTGTTGGCTACTAGAAATTATACAGAGACATCCTGTTACATGAAAAACAAGGCTGCAAGTGTAACAGCTAAGTAGCCTTGGCACAAATACATTTATGATAAATTGGACTGGACTGGGATGCAACTGCTTGGCTTGAAGCTCTGAATCCTGAGAAGTGATACTGCATGAAGTTAAGACAGCAGGCTCAGGCCCTTGTCATTTCTGAGAAGTGACACTGGTGTGATAGAGTCCAAGCTTTGGAACAATCTAAAATGAACAATAGTAGATAACATAATAAGAAGAGCAGACCTATAGTTCAGTCAAGACCACTTTTGTCAAGAGAGTATCAGAGTAAGAGAGGTCTGCTTCTGTTCTGGGATCCCCCTGCCATTCCATGTGCAGACATTGAAAGCCTAATTGGGAGAGCAGCATCGAGAATAGCACAAAGCAGCTTAAATAAGGTGCCTTGAACAGATGCATCCAATAGGCATAGTATGGGATCAGCATAGTTGAAATCATCTAACTAAGATCAGCTGACTGGCATGGCATGTGAGCTTGACTCCATGGCCTGCCTAAACCAACAGCAAAGATTATACATAGGCGGAGCAAGATACTTCATCAGGAGCCACTTCCGGGAACTCGGATCGCATGGGGGGGGTCAAAATCCCCCTTTATGCAGACCAGAGGCAGTGACTTTTTCATTGAAGGCTATGGCTATAGCTCAGAACCCTTCTGACCATTTCAGGTATTTTTAGCATTTTTGAGCCTTCCAGTTTGGAGAAAATCCACCTTATATCAGGTGTGCACCTGTTATTTATTCTGCTGCTGTTGGCCAGTGGCTACGTGTCTGACAGGTGGAACGTCATCAATACTCCAATGACACGCCTCTTTTTGCAGACAGGAAACAATCCCAATTCCGCGCCCATAGACATGAACTACGACAATGTATCTTGCTCTGCCTATGTATAATCTTTGCCAACACTGCTCCATTCTTAGTGACTGGTAAGTTATGATGGAGGGCAACTGAACTGAAGTCAACTGAACTGAAGCCAAAAGAGCACGGCTAGTCTAATTGCGTGGAACCTTTTGAAGACAACCAAAAACATTTTAGCTGGTGCCTATTTGTGGTGACTCAAAGATGACTCAATTTGTGACATTTTCTATTTTCAACGAGTAGGGAGAATGGGAATCACGTGCAAATATAATTTATGAAGGACAAGGCAATTTGAACAAAGCAGAATGATCATGGATTCTCAAACAGGAAATACATTGACCACAAAGCGACTTAGCTAAAATTTCCATGGGCACGGTCCTAATTTACATTCAACACCACAATATCCACTTTTGACCTCTGAAATAACATAATAGAGATTTCCAGCCCACCGAATGACTCTGAGGTCCATCATTAGAAAAAAATAGCCCTTGGTCATGGTGGCATGGATTGCTGTTGAGACATGATTATGATTCTGTGTGGCTTTATTTGCATGCAGAACAGGCAAATGGTGAAGAAGAACTTGAATGTGACAGCAGGACAGAGCAGGCATTAAGAAAATGGTACCCTCCTCCCTTGCAAGTATGAATGCAAGTATGATTACAAACACGCACACATGCACACACGCACGCACACACACACACACACACACACACACACACACACACACACACACGCACACACACATTTGTAAATGCAGTGTACCATGATTTGATTTCTATAAATGCTATAGAGACACATGAACTCAATACATGTATACATACACCAGCAGCTAAGAACAGTCAACCATTAGCCATCAAGCAAACCCTGGCAATGCCTCCATTTTATGAGTAAAGTCAGCCTCCACCTTGCTTATCTGAAATTCCAATCCAGCTTCTCCACTGGTCCATGCACCTCACCCATCTAAACCCATTTGCAAAGCACAGTTATATGGCTAAGCTGTTATTTGTCCGGACCGCTCTCCCTCCCTGTGTTTGGTGGTGAGTGTTCATTAACAAGCATGTGCCGTGTTTAAGGATAACAGCTCTGCATCACCAATGGAGATAATTTCCATTGCATTCTTCTTATCTCACCTTTGACAGACGTGCTGACAAATATAAGCATTTCCCTTCGGGCAAACAGCGTTTGATCTGACAAAAAGACTTTCATTTTTTAATCACATGAAACTGTCATCAAAGGTGTGGAAACAGATGAGAGAGGCCTATCTTCCATCTCCTTTTTAATCCCCATGCCTATGTGTTGTCACTATCACTATCAAGCTTATGTTTTTTGTATGCTTATATTGTGTGTAGAGTCAATATTTATGGTGGCCTGAAATAATAATAAAAAAAAGACCTCCACGTATTATTTTATTATGTCCATTTGCAACGTAAGGCAGTGATGGAAAATCCATTGTGAAAACACAGTGAGAAGCATACGCCTGCCTGGATAGGATCACTGCCTGAGGAGCAAATGTCCATTATCAGAGATTATCAGCAGGCAAATAGACACTTGTCTCTCCGCTATCAGGGCAGCACAAGGAGAGGCACAGGCAAACAAATGAATGTCCCAGCAGCCAGGGACAACCACTGTGCATGAGACAGCGATCAAACGCTCCATAAAGACTGAAAACAAACAGCCCCTGAGGGTAAAAACATGTTTAACCCAAGAGCAAAAGATTATTTAGAGCTTAGTCTGAATTTATTTTCATCATTTCTCATCAATAGTCTTTGAAAAATGTTATATTTTTTAAGTGCACACACAGACCATGTGATATTTACATAGCAGCCCCTGCAAGGGTGTGCTGGTAATGAGTGGAAAAGAGCAGTGAAATGTAGCATATTCTAATTCATGTGGGGATCACATGAGTAGAGAGAGAAATGGAACACAGGGATTTTCCTTGTCATCTGTGCTGAAAATGCACCCAGTCAGAGTTTACGAGCCCTCTGCCTTCAGTCCAGTGTGTGGGGACTGGACCGTTTCTCATGGCCACGGTGCCCGGCGTGACAGAGGTCAGAGTCTTAAGTGCTGCACTATAGTGCGAGTGCGGCACATCACGCGGGAAGCCCCGAGCCGTACGTCTTTGTGTGGCTGCCAACTGTAAACATGTCACGTGGCTGTGCTTGCCTGTGCCTACCATCCACCCCCATACCCACCCCACACAAACACACACATACATGTACACACACAGATGCACATAATGCACCCTGAGTCACGGCAGGGGAGGGGTGGTGGGAGGATGTGAGTGGGAGGGCATGAAGGTGGGGGCAATAATACCCACAATCCATCAGAGTGTGTGACACCTCGGTGACGCATCATCCTCACGACGTAGAGAAAGAAAAGAGAACTCGGATACTGAGACACACACACACACACACACACACACACACACACACACACAGGCGCGACACATCCCCACTGAAGGGAAGACGATAAAGAGAATAAATGAAAGTGAGACAGAGAAAGTCAGAGAGAGAGAGAGAGTGAAAAGGAGGACACAGAATAAACACACTGTCATCAGAATAAATGCAGATGGAATGAGGCAGTTGATATGAAGGGCTGTTAAGCATACTGTTTTAGTCCTC
The DNA here is from genome assembly GCF_018492685.1 of Alosa sapidissima. Lineage (NCBI taxonomy): Eukaryota > Metazoa > Chordata > Actinopteri > Clupeiformes > Clupeidae > Alosa > Alosa sapidissima. Next base: position 10,015,533 of record NC_055967.1, on the reverse strand, counting down.
TTGATGTCTAACATAAGATTATAAATGATGCCAAAAAACGATCATGAAATGCATAATGCTCTCCTGACATGATACAGTCTAAAACAAATATCGCCTTCTTAGTTGCTTGTGCACACTCTACTCAGGGTGTATGTTCCTCCGTGCCCTCTGGTCTACGGTCAAGCAAAAGACTCATTCCGCAGTGTGAGGGGGCGAGGGCAGTGGCAACTGTGAGGCAGCAGACGTCACTTAATCCCGCTGTAATCATCGAGTCTGTGGCTTCCCTCTCATTTCAGTTCCGTTGTGTAATCTGCACTGATCGCCTGCACTTATTGCGTAACCTCGCCGACCTCTGCATCGTAAAGACGCAACAGCTGGTCCCATCTCACACATAATAAAATCAAAGCGAGGAAGAGCAATACCAAGCACAGTGTTCACCAATACACAGTGTTCAACGCCAATCAGCAAGGGGCCCTGGCTGCGAGGGCAAATATTTATGCTGAAAATCAATTGGATTGATCTCGGGGTGGAAACGTGAGTGAAGGAAGCTGTTTAGCTTTCCTCTGGCGAGCTGTATTTCATTGCATCTCTTGGAGGTACGGTATGCAAGGAATCTATCCTGTCTCAATATCGGAACAGACACGTTGACCGACCTGTCCTATATAGAACAGGGTTTAATTAAGAGGTGTGGATGCACACATACCTGATTCAACAAGTCGGCTTTTTCTGACTTCACAACAGTTCATTTGGGGATAACTTGAGTGTCTAGTTACGTGCGTCACAAATGTCTCGTTGAGGGCTCAAGAGTTTGCGTGCATGATGTAATTCAATGCCTTTGAATGTTTTGGATGGAAATATATATTCCCCTGGTGTTGGCTTGCAGGTGGGTGGGGTGGGGGTGTTGGGGGAACAAGCAAGGCCGAGGCCGAGGGCAAATGTGATCTTTCCACTTGGCCTCACTGCTTCTCCCTCCGTGCCATGCTTTTAAAACACACCCAACAGAACAGTGAGGGGAACGAAACAGAGAGGTACATATGAATATCACATATATATAAGGAGGCCTAAATGTACATGTCTGCAGCCTTCCTCCTGTGGAACAGGCAAAAGAGGAGCATGTAAGACCCCGGCGGGATGAGATGGCAACGATGAGGTGTGAACACTGCTCTCTGCCCTGATATAGCCGACCGGTGGGAGCGAGGCTGTTTGAGGAACAGCTGTGTGGCCGTGTGCGGATCATGAATAAATGAGCAGAGACCTGATCCCCCATAGCCCCACAAGAGCAGAAGCAGGAGCAGGAGGGGCGCAGTCATGCTGTCCCTCTCTGGCTTTACACCCCGGTGTGACCACTCAGCACCACAATGCACCACACCGCACCGTGCCACGCCACCCTGTTGCCACCAGTGAAGGTGATCGGGAGGCAGAGTGTGCCACGCGCTGCATGTGAAATGCACACCACACTGAGAGGGACGTGGCGGTTCTTTTCATGCTCTCCTTCCCATGCCATAACTGGAGCATTCCATCTCAAGGTCAAAAGAGGGAGGGTAGGACGAGAGAGAGGGAGGGAGAGAGATATTAGGCTACTAGGTTTTTTACTTGGTGCCTGTTCATTGTGTATGCTGCTTTGTACACATACTGTACATTTGTGTGTTCCACATTTGCTCAGATTTGCATAAAAAGTGCCAAGTCATATTTTTTGTGGGTTATTGTATATGTGGGCATTGTGTGTAGGCACTGTGGGGCTGTATCTGTGAATGACACATAAATTCAATGACACATAAATCCACCAGAATTAGAATCCTATGAATAGATTTTCTCCAAAATCCCTGAAAGTGGTTCGAGCTATGAGTCAGTGTCTGCTCAGAGCCTTTCTCGGGGCTGCTCTGCACAACCACAAACTATGGAAACTCTTATTCCGTGACAAGAAAATATGAATACTCCTGACACTTTTTTCTCTTCTCTGAGGAATGCTTTTAATACACCTCCAGTTCATATCTCTTATCAGTAGTGCTTACTGATGGAGGTAAATAATGATAGTACGTCAATAATGCTATTACACAGTGTTCCACATACGATTTGAAACCATATGACCCAAATACAATAGTGCATATTTCTAATTTGATGTATCTCAGCTGTCCAATAAATCACTCAGATCAGACTCTTACCCCTCAACCTTAAGGTTGGTGGATAACCTAAATCAGTATCCAAACCTCAAATTTCATTGTAAATTTCACTGTAAAACAGCTAAATGTTTTGAGCTCATACTTAGTTTAAAGGAGAAGACAAACCCATGACTGTGTCACTTAACAGATGTCGGGGAACAGAAGATATGAGGCAAAATAATCTCTTCAGCAATCTTTCAGGAATGACACCATAGCCTCTGGCGTCAAAAAAACAACTAATTTGCTAGTTAGCATGCTAGTTCGATGCTGCATCAATTCTAATGTTTTTGATCCAACGGAAACTTGTTACCCAAAACATTTAAAAACTATAGCTTTTTTAATCATATATCGGTTATACTTTACTTGACAGTATCGACATAAGAGTGACATGACACTGTCATGAACGTGTCATAAACAAGTCATAAACTTTTATGACATAACGCTATTAAGTATCATTTATCAGTATTATTAAGTATCATTCGGTTTTTGTCATAACAAGTTAGGATTAGGGTTAGGTTTAAGGTTCATGTGTCATGATGACAGTGTCATGTGTTCCATGACAGTGTCATGTCACTCTTATGTCAATATTGTTAAGTAAAGTGTTACCCATATATCTTCCAACATTGACATGATTTGTACCTAGAATTTACGATATGAAGGTGGATAATACATCCATGAAGCGAAAATGATTCTGACCTTGTGATAGCCACTCTGACATCGCGAGTCCAGTTGAAGCAATTTGTTTTGGCAACCAAAAATGAAATTCAGGAATATCCCAATCCCATTTATTGACATGCACCTGTTTAATGTCATATGTTCGCTTATAAATAAAGGCTGTGCTATGGGGTAATTGTAAAGTTTTACCAATTATTTATTTTCGAACATCTTTACTTCTGAAGACACTTAAATACACTTCACAAATACAAATAAACTTGAGCATCGAGTGGATTTAAAGGAGAGTACCCTTCACAGCAAATATAATATTGGCCATTTTTGTGATGTGGATGCTAGGGGAGTTACCATACCAAGACTAACTAAATTCACTAAATTTAACTGAATTGGCCCTCAGGTGAAAATAAAAAGAAACATCTCTGATAGCATAGTAAACCATTGTACCGCTGGGGTTGTCCTCTCATCTTGTTTTACACCTCTTCAATTATATAAAGCTCCTTGTCTAGACCTCACTATTGCATTACGCCTCCAAGGGCAGCCCATTCCCCTTGTGCACACTGTTGTACAGCAGTGCATCCACTGTTAGTCACCCTTGCTATAATAATACTGATTCTTTTCCCCATGACCTTTGAACAAATGGGCTCTACAGCATCCACTCACAGATCAGGGATCAGTTTTTTTGTGGCCGTAGCCTCTTGAGGGAAGGAGCCTAGAGGGTAAGAGATCATAAATGATACAGCAGCAGGTAGTTGTCATGGGGAGCAGGAGTTCACCTGTTAATCAAGGGAGACACTGACACAGTCATAGCAGGGTCCAGTTTGGCACACAGTCCACAGCTGTTAAGACTAAACCACACACATATACGTGACATATAGGGCAGCTTTCCTTCTCTCCTGTGTGGGAAAGTAGGGAAGCTTCTCTTGCTTTTGATGTATCTTCGCTGATTGCTCTTTTAAAATCAGCTTGTGTAATTCTAGTAAAATGTACACCTGTTTTAATGAAAAACGAAGACAGGAAAAAATCATGGAAAACACATCATAAAACATATAAGAAAGCACCTTAATTTTCTTTTTTTTAACAGTTCTAATGGCATTGGTGTCACAGGCAATTCAACCCAGCTCAGGTTGCACACAAACCCCACGACGTATGTTGTTGGCCCAAAGCTGGCTAATAGCTCAACACACTGGCCCAGTGTTGAGCTGTGCAGCGGGCTCAGTTACTGGAGGACTAATGCGAATCTGACTTCTGTTGCACCACAGCCTTCAGACGACTGATTAAAGTGACTGATGACCAGAGAGATCTCCTCCACGGTCACCTGGGGTTGTTTGGCACTGTGATGTGGTTGGAATGCTATACCACCAAAACCACGCTATAGACCTCCTGCAGTTAAGTTTGGACGCAACCTGCTGGTAAGAGTAATCTTGTGTGTCATTGTTGGAATAAATTGAAAGAATTTCATCTCTCGTTATGAATAGCAAAATCATAAACATAAACATTCTATCAAGGTAGAAGGCAACACCAGAAATATGTAAATTCATGCCTAGAAAATGATAATTAATCTATTTAGGCAAAAATAATAGCAAAGATGATAAACTAGCCAATGTATGGTTGATATAATAATATCGAGTGCCACCTATCATCAGTGAGCACAAAAATAAAAATGTGTTTAAACTTAAACCAGCTTAAACCACAGTTCACAGTAACTTAGCCTACTGCTCAAAAACAGGGCTAGCCAAAAAAAAAAAATACAAATTTAAGTGAGGATGCCAATGTTTGTAACCTGTGAAGTGGTTTCATTTGCGTCACTGATGGAGGGATTAGGCATGCGTGCCACTTTAGGGTTTTGCACTGTGAAAAGCAGATGCAGATGCCAGGGCTTCCCCTCACCATCATCCATCACCAGCCCCAGCATCATCAGGACCATCGGGAGCCACACAGCCCTCCTTTTTAAGCCCCCTAATCCACTAGCATTTCTCCCCCCTCCTGTGGAGAGAGAGAGACACCCGCGATGCCAGGGAGTGAGTGCTAGTGCCACTGACGAGAGGCGATCGGCACTGATTTCCTGACAGGCCCCGATTGGACAGAGCCAGGGGCCTGAGGAGATTAGGGGGTGGACTCTCATCGTGCTCATCAAGCGGACCATTCTCCAGGGGGAAGAGAAGAGAGAGAGAGAGAGAGTGGGAAAGAGAGAGAGGGGTAGAGAGAGAGAGACTGTCCCTTTAAGAGTATTTTTAGATGCAGGCGGTTAGCAGTGGTCACTGGTCAGGAAAATGTGCATTAGCGTTGGCAGAATGTGTGAGCATGGAGCTAGAGGAGGACGTGGGTGATGCAATGTGGATTTAACTATATTTCCTAGGACATACAGTAAAAAAAGAAGACGTGGAAAGACTACAAACTAAAAAAATCTATTCCACTGGATGTGGACTTACATTATCCCAACTGACAACTGGAAAGCACATGACAGACTGAAGGTATGTTACTCACATCAGTGCTTTGAAATGAATTAATGGTACATAATTTTCTCTCATAGAGTACACTTATAGTTTACTATAGCTTACATACTATTCACATGCCACACAAACTGAAAAAAAAATATATCATGAGAAATGACCAGAAGATCGAATGGTCATGCATTGATGAATTCCACGCCATTAAACATTATCTTAAGCAACTGTCAGACTTACACCAATACGGTCTTCTGTGAGCTTATCCATCACTGGGCAAGTGTAGCCCAGGTCCATCTTCTTCCTCCTGGGGCCAGATATTTAAATTTAATGACACTGGCAAACAGTGAGTGATCAGGTTACTGTATTCATTACCAGTTGACCCTGGCCTATACTCATTTAGAACACTGTGACAGGCCCCACTCGCTTGGCTCTCTGTAGTCAGCGTGCCAGAGCAAGAACTCTGGCTGTACCCCCTGAGCAACGTCACTCCCATCACCGTGATATTAATTACCTGGGCATCTTTAGTTTCATTCTGCATTTCATGCAGCTTTGGAGGGAGCAGCGCTTATGTGTGAAATATTTTATCGAGGAGAATGTACAATAGATGTGGACTGGACTGCATCTCTCTCTCTCTCTCTGTGTCTGTGTGTTTGCAAGCTTTGTGTGTCTGTCAGTGAGTGAGAGAATGAGCAGGGGCGATTGGATGTATCTGTGTGAGTATGTGTGAGTGTAAAGAGAGAAAAGTGATAGTAAGACAGATGGAGGGAGAGAGAACAGTGAGAGAGAGAGGAGAGGCAGACAGAGTGTGTGTGGGAGAAATGTGAATGCACCGCTCTCTCTCTCTCTCTCTCTCTCTCTCTCTCTCTGTCTCTCTGTGAGATTGTTTCCGCTTTGCTGATGACAAATGTCGCTCTGTTTGCCCGCGCTAGGCAGAGCAGCCAGCCAACGTCCGGGCAGTGCCACGGCCCTTTTTGTCAGGCAGACATGCCCCCGCACACACCTGTCTGAGCCTTCATTACACAACCTGCAGGAGCACAGGAATACCAATCCAGCACACAGCACAGCATCCAAAGGCATCACCATCTCATCCTCTTGCCAGTTTGGGCTAGCCACTCGGAGTAATCCCCCCTGCTCTAGTCCTTTCTACACCCGTTTTGTCCTCTTGCCAGAAATACCTCCCTAGATGTCCTTTTGATGTGTAAATACACATTCTGATATGCTCTGCAGTGTTTGGCTCTTTTACTGTTTTGTTTTGACATTGCCAAATGCAAGCAACTGCATATTATGAACTGTCATAAAAAGATTATGTTTTCAACACAGCAAAAGGTCTACACAGGCCTTGCTTGTAGAGCTCAACAAAGACACTGATTTGACTAATATGATAATAGGATATAAAACCAACCCTCACAACGCACTGAACCATCACCCCGGTTAATAAAAAGAGAAGACAGACACGTGCAAGGCTGGTGTCTGACGTTAAGCCGTTTTAACTCGGAGCTGCGGAGGCAGATGCCGGGATACGATGTGAAGCGTCAGTGGGGGCGGCGTTTTAATGCTGTTCACTAGCGGCTAGCAAGGCAGCACAGCCGAGTGGATGAGAAGCCACTCTCTGCTCACTCGCCAGATTGAGAGCAGGGAATAATAACAAGCTGTGCAAGCATGGGGACCGTTTGCCCTTTTCTGCCCCCGATGAACATGAGCTCAAACATGAACAGACAACACCCACATGCATGTTTGCACACACACAGACACACACATGAATGGATTGATAAGCAGTCACTTAGTGTTACTACATTTACATAAATGGAATAAGTATACTGTTTTGCAGGGCTCAACGTTAACTTTTGAAAGTGGTTGCCAGCTTTGCCATCTTGCCAACTAGGCATGAGGTTTTGGTTCCCAAAGCCAACCAAATCTGGTTGCCACTTGTAACAATTTGGTAGCCAAGTGCAACCATTGGCAACCATTAATGTCGAGCCCTGCTGCTTTGATGCTTTCCTCAGTATCCTACATGTGAGGGATTGCTTTGTCACGACTCATGTACACACACATAGACACACACACACACAAACACACACATACTGTAGGCACTTTTACTCATATTCACAATCAGTCACATGGTCTCGTGTCTCATCACATCCCACCCAGTGCGGAGGGAGATGTGGGTTGTGTGAATCCAGCACGACTCCAGCTCCCACATGCACACGCACTGGTCACACCTCCACTGTCTGCTCCTCCAACTGAAGATGGACTGGATGCCTAAAGAGAGGGTTGGATTAATATGTTGGAAACCTATCACTTTGTCTATCCCTCTATCTGTCTCTCTTTCCATCAGTCTGTCTGTCTACCTGTCCGCATCTTCTGCAATTTCTGTTTACAGGGATAGTTTATTTTAGACTGAACTGTGCTGAGGGTCTCAAAGGAGGCATTTAATGCTGAAGCCATATTGTGATGGTACTGTTTTATTGTGTGGTTCTGCTAAACTCTTTATCTAGTCAAGGGTTTTGATATGCAGGACTGATTGTTCCTACTTTGAAAAGACACATGGTTAAAAAAAAATGCTGTGTATTGCCTGTCACTCAAATTCTCACTATTCCATTGAGACTCAAAATAACCTGTGTTTCTTCACACCCTCTCTTGAGACACACTGATTAGGAAAAAAAATAAAAATACTCAACACTTCTCTTAAAAGGGTTATTGTTTATTCAAAGGACAAACAATAACAACATAGTAAGCAAAGGGTTAAGGGTTGGCCAGGTTTGTCACTGCTACATCCCTTTTGGCTAATTAACTGCATTGGTTTGTACAGTATATGGTTCCAGATAATATTGGATTGTTTTTTTTAGCCAAGTCTTTTGGCACTGCCAGATTGTTTCTTCAATAGTCTGGTGCAATGCAGAGTCACTGTCACTGCTGAGAATAAGTTAAAGTCTGTGGCTTGATCGGATCTGCATCAGTTGAGGAAAAACTCTATCTGGCCGGGCTTGTTGTCAACTCAGCTCAGCACCGGCCATGTGAGGCCACTGGGCTCACAGGTTAGAGCGCTGCCATTCCACACGATTGTCCAGTGGGACCTCTCCACTGAGATCAGACAGAGAGAGAAAGAGAGAGAGAGAGAGAGAGAAGGGTAGAGAAAGAAAAAGAATGCAGAGATGTACAGAAATGTATCAGAGATGTGGAGGGTGGGGGTGAAGGAACACAAAAACTGAGCAATGAAGAAGTGACATAAAAAAACAATACTCAGACAAAAACACCCACAATGCACTAGGATGGTTTCCTCTCCTTTCACGTTTCATCTGGAGCCCTGCCCTTCTGCTCTGTTCTGTCTGGCAGTCTGATCAAACAGATCCCTGATTGGAGTTGAGCTCTGCCAACACTGCAAGGCTGCAGGCAGCTGGTCACACTTAGCTGCCGTATGCTTTTCTTCACACCCAGACTTTTTTATATTTACATACATATTTATACGGGAGAGATGGCTGATATTCAACCAACGGTTGAAAGTCATTCATAAAGTATCCAAAATGCAGCTTCTACCCAAACAATTGGACAGAGCCATACTGTACAGCAAGAGGTTCTGTTCTGGTGTTTCTTCTGCAAAATTAGCGTGTCGCACGGGATGGATTCCGTCCCGTCGACAGAGATGCGTCAGAGTGAATGAGTGGATTCCTTTGCTTCAGAGAGGTGTGTTGACACAGGACCAGGTCCAGGCCAGATGGCTGGTGACTGAGCTCAGAGAAGGCGTCTGCTGTCGTCCGTCGGGCCCGATGGCAGATTGCAGGCGTCGCGACTTCCGTACGTCCTCCTCACGCTTGCTGGTATTCTGAGCCTTCCTTTTCAGGCCATATTAGGAGATTTGATACTCATGTTGGTGGTGGCACAGATGGTGGATTAGCTTTGGATTTATTCTTTGATATCTCAAATGAATTATGCTATCCTGAGGAGGGAACTATTGATAGAAGTGACAGGCTTCTAAATGATTCGGGGAGAAATTAAAGTCTTCTTTCTGTGCCGTCCGCCCACCCTTAGAAGTCTGTTCACCTTCCTCTGTCACCATTTCACGTACTTCAATGTGCTGGAGGATGGAAATGGACTTTTATATTGGAAGCACTGTGCGCCACATCATTATATTTACCAAACCCAAAACAAGTAACTGGAACTGAAAAATAGCTCCTGATAACATATCTCTGGCTGATGAAAGAATACCCATCAAAGGGTCTTTGCTTCATGGGCATCAGATCCTATCATAACAGATCATTCCAGACTTATATTCTCACCCAAACACAGCACCACATCACATTCACTGATTCTCATGGGTGATTCTCTCACATGCTACAGCTTCTCAGATACTGTAACACACAGTGCAATCCATTCACAGTAGACAGAACTGTAATACAGTAGCCTAATGCAAGGAAAGAGCTCCAGGTAATTGCCTGAGTCAGGGCTGATGGCTTTTATAGATCCACCATTAAGAATACCAGGGCTCATTATATTTCTCTCAGGACTGTGGTGCTGGAGGAAGACAAAGGCTTTCCAATACCTGCAAAGGAGAGAAAAGCTATTTTCCCTTCAGGAATAACCTGTGGTTTCTTCTGTTTGTGAGCCTGGGCATCATGGATCTCAGACCAACAGGCTGAAAGATGGAGATGAGAGTAGGAGAGACCGAGAGTGAGAGAGAACTGATTTGTCATTAGTGTGTACTGGCGCCCTGAAGGTGGTGAGCAGTTTAAGAATGCTCAAGCTCTACTAGCTGCTGATGTTGACCTTGAGAATTAGCAACACATGAACCTAGCATGTAAACATCACTGATTTTAGAGACTAATATGAACATAACTGCACAGTTTTGCGGTATTATTCAAGGCATTCAACCAATGATTGATCTATCAAGATGTGGATTATAAAACCACAAAAATACAGGAAGCTCAATGACCACACAGCCACCTACCTTGGCAAATAAATATAAATTGTGCAAGGCAAAAAGTAATGGTAAAATAGACCTATCCAGCAGTGACATTAAACAATGTAATGTTTTCTATCGTTTAAGGGAGAAATACACCGTATCGTCGCTTTAATTTCAATTTTCTAGGGGTGAGGTAGCCTACGGAGATCAGCTGTCATATACTGAACATGCGCAGTTTGTAGAGGGGCTGAACGCGTTGCCTCTGCTGCTGTTGATCTCTCTCTCTCGCTCGCTCTCTCTCTCTCTCTCTCTCTCTCTCGCGTAACCTCCGTCCTCCGTGGAGATACCAAGGAAACGTTATCGGAGGAGAGGGAAGTCAAAAATGGGGCAATAATCAGAGATGGCAGTACGACGTGAGGTAATGTTTGAAAGGGTATTTTTCGCGACATTCGAGCGCTTTTATGTTGGATTATTGTGTTTGATTCCATGATTTGGTAGCCCATATGAAACCTTTGGTTAGATAGACCCGTAGAGGGGGACACTCCGATGAAGCCTGTGCTCGGGGATGCCTGTGATGGGGTAGGCTAACGATTGATGTTGTAACGGAATAGGCTAGACCAGAGCTCTAAAACCTCCCGAAATATGACAAATTGTTGACTCGGTTTATCATACATGTGGGCCAAAAAGTCATAGTAGCCTATTACTAGGGGGGACCACTGCGTGACAGAGATGATGGTCCGTCCACTTTCAGCAGTCATATGCCTGTCGTCTTGCCGACTCTTGTATTATGCATGCAGTTGGCTTTGCTAATCGTCTGTCTGGAATCACGACGAAAGGAACTGAATTGCCCGCAGCAGTTTGTTCACGTTATCAGTGGATTGTTTGATAGTTCGGCATTCCTTTCGTATCCCCGTCGACTTATTTGTATTTTAGTGGAGAATTCGAATTCTGAGAACATGTCAGCATTTGTTACAATTTACCCACACTATCAAGGTATTTCGTTTTGGTATGATTGAAATTATTTTGGCTAGAGTGTTCACTACACATAGTGAATGGCTGTATTAAAACCCGGATGTGCTGAAAGTCTATCCATAGACTGGTTGTGACTGAGGCTCACTTGTAGTAGCTACTCTTGGATTTCTAGTAGCCTACACTGCTCTTGCATTCGGCTATACGTCGCTAACGTAAAACGAAGCATCTTACTGTACGCGGAAGGGTAAACTGTACCTTGTCATTGGTATGTTGAAATGTTCCCAGCAAAAAGTGATGGTGCCTGTAGGTACATGGCGGTACATGTAGGATATTCGATGTAGAACTATATCCTCGAACCGTGATGTTTTGCACCGCTGTTGGATGCCTTTTCTGTCATTTAACACAATAGTCCACTGATTATTCTGTAGTGGCTGAGAAACATTGGCATATATTTTCAAAATGAAAAGTTATTCTTTGAAATTGACCTCTTTTTCTGGTTTGGTTGCATTCACCTTTTCCAGGGCTTAAGGTGAACGTATTGTATTACCCATTGAAAGGAAGGCATCCGACTATCTTTTCTGCCGTGTGGAAGTGTAGAACAGAAATCAATAGCGAGGGTTTAGTGCCCTGTCCAAGGTGCTGAACGAAAACGTCGAATCAGGCTCACGGTGAAAAGGGAGAGTATCATTCATGGTACCGAATCATGTTGAAAAAGGAGAACATTATTCATGGTACCACCACCCGATGTTGTATACTTGCCTATAACAAGCCAATTGTGCTCTTACCCGTAGTAGGCTATTAGTAGACTCAAAATCAATCACATTGTCTTTTGCCAATGATAAGTGGAATAAGGTGTTTAAGCCCTTGGAAGGAGTTATTATGGTCTCTTTACATATGCTAGTCACCTAGAAAAACATGGAACTGACCTCTGAGTGGACAATAGGCTACTTCATTAAGCAGTGTTACTTTGTTTATGTAGGTTTATGTATGTAGTATTATGCAGATGCTTTATGTTCCCATAAAGAGCTGGAATGGGAATAATAGGATATAATGTTTGGCTATCATTCATATCTTCATCTATGTTTGTAGACAGATTTGCTTAATCACCCCACATTTTTTGAGCATAATAAAATGATAACCAAATTCCCTCATAATCATAATCTACAAAAATGTAATAATTGTTTGTTGATGGTTCCCAAAAGAAAGCATCCATCAAATACATTAGTGGCATGATCAGAATGTTATGGTTATTCAGCATTGCCCCAAGCGAAATACAGACAAAATCAGTACAAGCACAAATACAGCTCTAAAAACTCTGAACTGTATGTGCAGATGTGTCATGGAGTAAAAACATAACTCTTTTATGTTTATTGTAATATGTATCTCACCCCTGAACAATCTAAATCCTTTTTCATTCATGTATGACATTGCCATCCTTAAACATCAATTTGTAACAGAGTCGTTTGTAACAGAATCATTTTCTTCTTTCTTTCAGAGGCAGATGTGAGTCACCAGATCCATCAGTCAGGGACAGCCCCCGAGCTCTCTGAAGTCTGTCCCACCGTTCATGCCAGCGGTGTGGGTGCCTCAGACCAGCTGGCCCCTGGTGAAGGGATCCCTGTCTCTTCAGCCAGCCCCACTGTCCAGTGTGGAGACCCAAGGCCATGTTCTCCTCTAACTTCCTGAGCGGGGGCAACCCTCTCAGTGCCGTTTCCTCGGCCGTCAACAAGTTCAGTCTGTTCGGGGAGGATGGAGATCCTGAGCAGAACAAACAAAAACAGCAGCAGCAGGCCAACCCTCAGCAAAAGCCCCCAATCCAGCAGGGGAATGGCCAGCCTGCATCACAGATAAAGGGTGGCCCAAAACCAGGGGGGCAGCTACCCCAGGGCTCGCCCAAGACTGGACCCCAGTCACAGCAGGGGCCCAGTAGGGGAGGACCTCAGCAGCAGTCAGCCTCCGGGAAGCCTGGGACTCAACAGCAGCCAGGAGGCCCGGGGCCTGGGGCTCGTGCCCCAGGGGCAGCCCAGGGAGGACCCTCATCGCAGGGGCCTGCCAAAACTGCAGCCCAGGGAGGACCCCCATCACAGGGACCTGCCAAGGCTGCAGCCCAGGGAGGACCCCCATCACAGGGAGCTGCCAAAGCTGCAGCCCAGGCTAAAAGTGGGCCCGGGCCAGGGGGTAAATCACTGTGCCCCATATGCAAGAACACGGAACTTAATGTCCAATCCAAGGAGCCTCCAAACTATAAAAACTGTACACAGTGCAAGAGCCAGGTCTGCAGCCTGTGTGGATTCAGTCCCCCCGACTCAGCGGTAAGATGGTTTATGTTCTAAATTCATTCCCACAAATCATGGTAGAATGTGTTGTCACAGTGTACACAGTATAACAATATTTTTTGTTGTGTCTTGCAAAAGGATATTGCAAAATGTCAGACTGCATCTCTGTTACTGAATGTTGTGTTTGAAGTAAACCTTTTTTATATATGTAAAACACACACAAGCATGGTTTTGCAGAATACAAGATTCGGGTAACATATTTAGCAGATTGTCCAGATTTAATTTTTTCTAGTATTTTACGGTATTTCATGGTTTCAGTCAAACATTCATATTCTTGTGGGGAAGAAATGATACAATTTAGCCTTTCAGATGAAAGCAAAACATTTATTCAGATGTTTAACTCAAACTATTTTGTGAGAAAATCATGAAAAGGAACTCAGCTGAAGTGCTCAATTAAACTTTATTATAATTGTAAGGGCACTCACAGTATATATAATATTTATGAGTTTCCAAGAACTCGGAGAAGGTTGATTAATGTTTAGCCTCTCTTGGTCCTTGCTTCTTTATCCATGTATTGTCTTTTTTATGGCAGCAGGAGGCATGCACTAACACACCTAAATGTGTTGAAGCGTGAACCAGTTTACAGTTTCAACAGTAATCCCATTAGAGCCACATAATGCAATTAACTGCAGGATGCAGGCTATTGAGACTAATGAACATTAAGGGCTCATGTGACACTGCACAAATATGTGCAGAATGCAGATGCCATATTTTCATAATTGGTTTAGATCATATTAATGCATTGGTCATTTATCTGTGTCTTCTTTTGTAATTATAGGGGAAGGAGTGGCTCTGCCTGAACTGCCAGATGCAGAGAGCTCTTGGAGGTGCTGAGCCTCCAGGTCCTCCTATGAAGAAAGCCCAGCCCCAGGCCAACAAACCCCCAACAGCCTCACATCCACCATCGGCTGCCCCACAAAAGACAGATATTCCAGGATCTCCTGAGAGAAAACAGGCCACGGTGAATGCTGCCCCGCCCAAGCAAACCCAGGAATCTGCAAAACCTCAACAACAGATGCCAAAGGGTGGACCCTCCCCTGCCAAATCTGCACCACTACAACAGCAGCCACAACCACCAAAGCAGGAGTCTGGCTTGTTTGGCTTTGGCTTTGGTGGTCTGACTGACACTGCTAGGTCCAGATCCCCCTCACCTCAGCCTGCTGGGAAGGTTATGGGCTTTGGCTCTTCCTTCTTCAGTTCAGCATCAAATCTGATCACCTCTGCTGTTCAGGATGAGACATCTCCTACACCACCCACAGCCCGTAAGGAGTCTGTGTCAGCTCAGGCTCCTGCAAAGGCTCTATCAGCTGCGGGGACTAAAGCCCCTGCACAGAAACCAGAAGCAAAGAAAGCAGAGCCTCCACAGCAGCCCAAGGCTACAACAACTCCAGGCAAAAAGGATGTACCCCCATCGGGACCTCAGAAAAAGGAAGGACCCTCGCAGCCTCCCTCCAAAGCAGCTCCATCCTCCTGTCCTCTGTGCAAGGTGCAGCTCAATAAGGGCTCCAAGGATCCTCCTAACTACAACACCTGCACTGAATGCAAAAGCACTGTATGCAACCAGTGTGGATTCAATCCCATGCCACATGTGAAAGAGGTAAGCAATTATCAGCATTTATCTTTTGTTGTCAAAGTTTACCATGTATAGTAAGTCAGTTGACCAGGACTAGTTAATATGTTTTTGCACTGTAGTAAGGGCATTCTTTTAACATAAACATATTTTAGTCACAGTTCTGTTATTTGGATTTTTGTCTTAGAATGGGATGAAATGTTGGAAACACAAGTGTGCCAATCTCAGCGTTCAAATGGTTGTTTCAGTAATTATATTGCATGGTTTTCTATATGTATATCTGTATTGTCTGAAAGTAAATGCCCAGCTTAATTAAGAAAATTTGCAGCTTTTAAGTGGTCAGCTTCAAACACAGGCAGATGTGCTTTCCATATACTGTATAAGAGACCCTTACATTTAGCTGAAAGTGAGATAGCGATATGTTCTGTTTTTGTTTTTCATTCTATGTGCCGCCACCCAATACTCATTTTACATGATAGACTCTCTGCAGATTATAAAGTCAACCTCACCTTTTTTGCTAGAGGCTGTGTAATGAATTAGCCAGACTGCTATCCTGTACTGAGTGTGATATTCAACCTCTCAGAAACATAAACAGTGAAAATTGCCTGTGATTCCCCAGTTGTGTAGGAATGAGTGGCTTTTGATGCATTTATCCAGTGAGAGCTCTCATCTCCCTCAGGCCCTTCATCTGGCAGGGTAGACGATGTTGGCTTCAGCCCCTAATGGCAGATTCATCTCTGAGGTTGTCTCCAATACAAAGGACTTGACCCTCGACACTGTAATTTAACACTGACAGTTTGCATGCAGCCTGGCAAGGAGAGTCCAAGGATACTTAATTGCATGTGGTACCACCATGAAGAGATCACGGCCAGTCCCATTGCCAGAACTAATTTACAGATATGCTCTTTTAGGATCCCCCAACACCACTTGAGGGCAAGGTGGACAGATTGTGTCTCCTGTACTGGCAACCATGTAGATGTCAATTTACATCTTTTAATAGTTAAAAAAACAAGGTCACCTATCAGTTGGGTGTCACTTCATACAGTAAATTCACTTCCTGTTCATAAATACTTAAAGGTGCACTCAAGTCTATGATACTAATTCCATATACATGTTGTCAAATTCAGCTAATTACTCCTTATTGTCCTTTAGGTATCTGTTCAGTGTTTGTGTGCAGAATAAAAAAAGTCTGTTCTGAATATACAGTCCAGTCCAGTAAATGGGAAACAAGCACAGAGTCCAAGTCATAAACTAGTTAGTTAGTAACTAGCTAGTTAACACGGTACTACTGGACACAGAAGGGAGTAGCGTAATTTGATTGGATGTTGAACAAATTTAAAATTAAATAAATACCAAAATTAACAGGGCATGTGATCCAGAAAGAAGACAATCATGTTACTTTCAGATTATGCATCTGAAATGGCACACATTTGTTCTTGAACATAATAACATACAAGAAATTACCAAATCTCAACCAAAGAGCAAGGTCTGAACTATATAATAATATAATGCTACAATATTAAAATATAGAAAATATATATTTCAATTAAAATAAAATAAATGCAAGAGTGTTTTAAACATAATTTAAACATTCATTATGCTAATCTGTACTGGCATGAAATGCTTCCGTTTGAGGAGTTGGAGAGGGGAGTTTCCAGGTGTGTGGCCTTTTTCCTCTCTATCTACAGGTTCTCAGGTATTTTAAAGGATTGTGACCAGCACACAGTAAGTGAAAAGTGGAGTCTGTGGAAAAGTGTTGGGGCATGCAAGAGTGATTTATAAATTTAATATCATTACAGGTCAAGGAGTGGCTATGTTTAAACTGCCAAATGAAACGGGCACTTGGAGGAGATGATCCTCCTGGACCTATGATGAAACCTACACCACAGTCTAAAAAACCCTCCCCAGCATCCCAACCCTTTAACAAAGCAGTTCCTCCCCCTGTCTCACCTCAGAAGACACAGGGATCACCACCTGTGACTGGAAAAGATGTGAATAAACTTGCCCAAACTAGCCAGTCTGCTCCATCTACCAAACAGCACCCGCAACAAAAGCCCCCTCAGCAGGTCATTGACAAAACACAGACAACTAAAAATCAAGCCTCCCCTGCCAAATCTGCTCCTTCTACACAATCTGAGCCTCCAAAAGAAGAGACTAGCTACTTTGGCTTAGGCTTTGGTGGGGTGAAAGACACATCCAGATCCCGTTCTCCCTCACCACAGCCCACAGGACCTATCACTGGCAAGGTTTTCGGCTTTGGCTCTTCAATCTTCAGTCAAGCGTCTAATTTGATTTCATCTGCAGTACAAGATGAGGGCCCCACAAAATCCCCAGCTGTTCAGAAAGATTCTTCATCAGCCCAGGCCTCACCCAAAATATCAACTGGTGACAGCAAGGCATTGCCTACAAAGAAAGAGGATGACAAGAAATCAGAGGTTGCAAAACAAGAGCAAAAGTCATTTGATCAAAAGAAAATAGAGGCAAAGCCAGCCAGTCAACAGTCAGATGATCTTTTGAAAGATAAAGAGAATATGACAAAAGGGAAACAACTATTAGGTGAATCATCAAAAGTCACTACAGAAAGAAAGGCTACTTCTACCCCTGGTTCTCTTCAGAAGAAGCTGCTTTCATCAGAACAGCCAGCCAAGGAAGAAGCTAAGCCTGTTCCATCACCTGCCAAAAAGGTCATCCAAGAGGATAAAAAGCCTGAAAGTCAGAAACCATTAAGCCAGGTCAGTGCTAATGGGATGAGACTAAGTAATACAAACTCAACAGTCCAACAGTCTCCACAGCAAAATGCCTCTCAGCCACAGAGTGCTGGCCCACCTCAGCAGCAGCAAATACCAAGCTCTGCTGGTTTGCCTGTCAAAGGCACACCTCAAACACAGACTGAACCACAGAAGCAGGATTCAGGATTGTTTGGCTTTAGGTTTGGTGGGGCTAAAGATAGATCTAGATCTCAGTCACCATCATCTCACCCAGAAGGCTCTGTCTCTAACAAAGTTTTAGGGTTTGGATCATCTATTTTCACTTCAGCATCTAGCTTTATCAGCTCTGCTGTGCAAGATGAATCAACAAACGAACAAGCTAGTGCTAGCAAAGACTCTACACCTAGCCTATCAAATCAAATTAAATTAGAAGACAGTAAACAAATAGATGAAAATCCTGAGAATAAGAAGCCTATAGAAACAAAGCCTGTTTCTATGTCAGCCACTAAACCTACTGCTCCATTAAAGGCTGGAAACAAGGAAAAAACTCTTGCCACACCTGAACCCAAAGATACTGTAGCTGATAGTTCCCCACCCTCAACACAACCAGGTAGTGTAGAGGGAAGTAAACTGTCTTCTAGCACTAAAGCTGGACCAGCTCAAAAGACAACACCATCTGATCAGAAACATGCTGATGATAAGAAAGTAGATGAAAAGCTAGGTTCAGCACCACCCAAACAATCTATTGCCTCACCTCCCATGAAACATCCCTCTCCCCAGGAAGTCTCTCAAAAACCTCAACAACCAACACCCTCAAACACAGCTTCACTTAAGAAATCTGTCCCACCATCATCTGATCCTCCTAAACAGGATTCTGGATTGTTTGGGTTTAGCAGCCCATCTAGATCCCAGTCACCTTCATCTCAAACACAAGCGTCAGTTTCTGGGAAGGTTTTAGGGTTTGGTTCATCTCTTTTCAGCTCAGCATCCAACTTAATCACCTCAGCTGTAGAGGAGAACTCAAACAAACAACCCACTGGAACAAAAGATTCTGTGCCCTCAGTTTCCTCTCCCAAAATTCAAAGTGACACCAAACCCCTGCTTAAATCAACATCAGATGATAAGAAGGTTGAGCAACCAATGTCTACAGGAAACAAGCAAGAAGAAAAGAAACCAGAGGTTAAGAAACTGAATGTAGACTCCCAGGCCACACCACCATTAGTTTCAGTAAACACATCTTCCAAACCACAAGTGCAAACACAACCACAACAGAAAGAAACAGCATTATCCTCTTCACAAAGCAAACAGGCCACACCATCTGTGCAGACAATGAAAATTGAAACTGCTAATATTGTTCCAAGTTCAAGTGAAGATAGCAAAGTTCAAGAGCCAGTTAAATTAGCTAAATCTCCTAGTCAGACACTGCCAAAACACCAAATCTTACCACAAAAACCCAGTCAACAGTCTCCTGCCAAAACTGCATCACAACCCAAATCTGAAACACCAAAACAAGAGTCTGGATTTTTGGGATTTGGTTTTGGTAAAGACAAACAGCCTGCGTCAACTCAGTCCACAGAATCTGTATCTGGGAAGGTTTTTGGATTTGGATCCTCCATCTTCAGTTCGGCATCAAACTTTGTGACATCAGCTGTCCAGGGTGAATCCACTGCCACAGCACCTAGCTTGCAGAAAGATACTGTATTACAAGCCTCTCCCAAGAAATCAGAGCCAGAACCCAAACCAACTACTGTACGAAAAGAAGAAAAGTCATCAGTGAAACAACAGAGCAAGGCATCAACTTCTACACCTACAACAAAAGTGCCTGACATGCAGGAACAAGTGGAACTGAAATTACTAGACAATAAACAGGAAGATAGAAAGGCCATTATTAAGAAACAAGAAATCAAGACAGAGAGTGATAGACAAAAACAAGACAATACCAAAGTAGAAGGCATCAAACAACAACCCTCGGGTATAACACCAACTACTAAACAAATCAAAGACCTTCCAAAAACAGCTCCTGAAAATAAAGATTCTTTAACAACTGGTTCCCCACAAAGAAAGGAGATTGCCCCATCAGCACAGCCAAGCAAACCAGTTACAATTCAAAAAGCACAGCCAGGCAACGATAAACCTGAGGATAAAAAATCTCAAGATCCAAACTTCAAATCTGGAATAATTTCCACAATGATTCCTGAGCATGAATCAATAAAAAATGAGGTTTCTGGAAAATCAAATGTGAACACAACCCAACCCAAGCAGGTTCCCCCAGAGCCAAAACGTTCACAACAACCTCCTCCCCAACCTCATGTGCAGGCTGCAAAGTCACAGCAGCCAGTGCCAAAAATGGTTGTCCCATCTACAAAACCAGTGTCCTCTGCACAGTCTGAACCTCAAAAGCAAGAATCCAGTTTCTTTGGTTTTGGATTTGGAGGACTGAAAGATACATCAAGGTCTCGTTCACCTTCACCTCAACCAGCAGGATCTGTTTCAGGAAAAGTACTAGGATTTGGCTCTTCAATGTTTAGTTCTGCATCTAATTTTATATCCTCTGCAGTCCAAGATGAACCATCCTCTGTGGAAAAGGGAGCTGTTCCACCAACATCTCAGCAGAAAGGAGCTATTCAACTTCCACCTGGACAAAAGGGAGTTGCTCCACCACCATCAGAACAAAAAGGAGCTGTTTTACCACTACCTGGGCAAAAGGGGGCTGTTCCAACACAAGCCCCTCCAGCATTACAAACCACAGCAGAGTCTAAACAAACCATTACAGAAAAAACAGTAGAGAAAGCAGGTGATGTAAAAACAGATGCTGAGAAAGTAAAAAACCCTGATAATATTGGATTATCTGTTAAGAAGCCAGTGGAAGCAACAGTTAAGAATCAAAAAGAAGCTTTGGAAAAGACAGATGAGAAGCAAAAAGGACCACAGGAACAAAAAACGAACATTCTTACTCGGGAAGACAAGAGACCACAAGAAAAAGCATCTCAGGAACAAAAATCAGTGGCCATAGAAAAGAAGACACATAAACCAGAGGAGGATATTGTGGAAGAAAAGGAGGACAAAAAGACAACAGAGGACAAAAAAGCATCTGGTGTGTCTTTCATCATGACAAAAACAGACAAGGAGCCTCAGGCTAAAACATCATTAACTCCATTAAATAAAGAGTCTACACCATTACAATCTGTAAAGGAATATGTTCCTTCATCTGCTTCTCTTGAAAAGAAGGAACCAGTCCACATAACACCACAATCAACCAAGAAAGAGTCTGAACAAACTACCACTCAAGGTAAAACCATTGCAACAGGTGTCAGACAACCCCCACCAAAAATGCCTGACCCACAAAAGATTCTTGACAAACATCAACAGAAAACACCCAGCAGTAGTGACTCACCAGTCAAAGCTAAACCACAAGCAGAGGCCAAAACTCCAAAACAGGAGTCCAGCTTTTTTGGGTTTGGGTTTGGTGCGGCTAAAGATGCATTAAAATCACAGTCAGCCTCTGCAGGCGTTGTTTCCGGCAAAGTTCTTGGCTTTGGCTCCTCCATGTTCAGCTCAGCATCCAATTTAATCACATCATCTACACAGGAAGAGCCTTTAGAAAAACAGCCTGTGGTGCAGAGAGGCCCTGCACAATCACAAGTCTCACCCAAAACTCCTATCATAGAGACAAAAAGACCTGCTGTTGAGACAGCAGTTGACAAAACATCTGAAAAGGTTGTGTGTAAGAAGGGAGTGGAGGGGAAGAAACCAGAGAAAAGTGGTGATGAGCCACGGCAAGAGGAGAAAACAGTGGAAAAGAAATTAGATGAAAGAAAAGTAGATAAAAAACTGGATGAGACAAAACAGGAGAAAGCAGACAACAATGAAGCTGTGGCTGTGACAGAAAACAGAGAGAAGAGAAAGCAAGATGAAAAGAAAGAAGATAAAATAAAGTCTGAGGAAATTAAACCTGAAGCAAATAAAGACATCCAGACAACAGGGAAAGATAATAAATTAGAGAGGAAGAGTACTGAGAAATCTGAGGAAAAGAAAACTGATAAGAACAATTCAGAAGTTACTAAACTAGAGGTTCAGAAGTTAGTAGAGGCCAAGAAACACATAGAAAATTCTATTGAAGACAATAGGCAAGTCAGTCAAACAGATAGAGTGAATCCAGTAGATAAAACGTCAGATAATGCTAAACTGAAGGATATAGAAACTCCCACTGTTGCCAAAAAGCCCTCAACAACATCACCACAGCCATCACCTCAGAAAAATCCTTCTTCTACAGATGACACAGAAAAGGCAAAACCACTTCCTGGATCAGTGCAAACTACTATGAAGTCAGATTCTTCAAAACCTGTCCCTAGCACTAAAGAAGGCAGTCCTCAGAAACCTACTGAAGTGCCAAAGCCCTCAGAGGCACAGAAAACACAGGTACAAAAGAGCACAGCATTGACTAAAGAGTCTGATGTTAACCAAACTCAAAATCCTCCTCCACAAAAATCTGCCCAACAGCAAGCACCTACTAAACCTCCACAGCAAATGCCTAAGGGTCCTGCTAAAACCCCACCACAGCCACAGCCCGAACCTCCAAAACAGGATTCTGGATTTTTTGGTTTTAGTTTTGGTGGGGCTAAAGACAGATCTAGATCTCAGTCTCCCTCAACTCAGCCAGCAGATGTGAGTGGGAAGGTGTTAGGTTTTGGCTCATCCATTTTCAATTCAGCATCCAGTTTTATCTCCTCGGCCGTGAAGGATGAGCCAACTACTACACCTGCATCCACTCAAAAAGAACCTGCACCTGAATCTGCACCAGGTCAGCCTGGTAAACAAACTGTGGGAGACACTAAACCAGTCACTGCACATAAGATAGACAGTCTTAGATCAGATGAGGAGAAAGAAAAGAAAAGTGGTCCAGATGAAATTAAAAAGGGCAGAGGGAAACTGGATGATAAAAAAACAGAAGTACAAAATGTTGCACAAGGGAAGGTAGAACAGAACCTTGACAGAAGCAACCCAGATCTCAAAGCCTCTGTGGCAAAAAATACCACTTCAGTCTCACTCCAAAAGAGTGCTGCACTGCCTGCATCTCCACTGAAAGAGCCAGGAACACCAGCAGAACAAACAGGCAAGGCAGAATTTGCAAAACCCATTACCAAGTCATTAGACCAAAATATATTGCAGGCTAAAACTGATAGTAAGACATCCCAAGATGCTTCCAGCACAGCAGCAACCAAAGCACCCACTGTTTCACCTGATACGCAACCACAACCACAAAATCCAAAACAAGTACCAACAAAGCCTCAACCAACACCAGGTGGAACAACATCCCCTGCCAAAACTGTGCCACAAGCACAGTATGTGCCCCCTAAGCAGGAAACCAGCTTTTTTGGCTTCGGATCTGGTGGTAAAGAGGCTCCCAAAACCCCTGCTGCTTCAAAGCTTAATGAGTCCATGTCGGGAATGCTGTTTGGTTTTGGTGGGGCTAAAGACACATCTAGATCCAGATCACCTTCACCACAGGCCACAGAGTCTGTCTCTGGGAAGATGTTTGGCTTTGGGTCCTCCATTCTCAGCTCAGCTACAAACTTAATATCTTCAGCTGTCCCGGATGAGGCACTCAATACTCCTGTGGCCCAAAAGGAGTCTTTGCCAGTCCAGGCCTCTCCTAAGAAAATGGGAGAGAAACCATCTGTGATACAGACGCAAGAGGGAAAACAAACTTTGCAACAGCAGAGTCAGACGTCATTGGTAGAGACAAAACCAGGTCTTGTGTTAGAGCCCACATCATCACCAACTCTGAGCAGAACAACAAAATCCTCGTGCCCTCTCTGCAAAGTGGATCTCAACATGGGCTCCAAGGAAGTACCAAATTACAACACCTGCACTGAATGCAAGAGTGTTGTATGTAACCTCTGTGGATTCAATCCAGTGCCACACCTCACAGAAGTAAGACTATCTGTTCAAACAAGCAACAAAAGACATTATTTTAAGTTTAAAACATTTCATTTCACACAGTAGTGCACAAAGACATTCACCTTCCATTGCCATGGTTATCGCTCATTTCCAGATGTTTGCTATACTACTAAACTTTTCTTTCTGATTGGACTAATAGTATTGTGATTTACTTTACACTGTGTATGCCTTTTGTGTGCATGTGTTACTCTATATTAATGTTTTATTTATAGTTTTTAATCTTGATATTGTGTTATTAGTTGTGTAATTTGTGGTACTTAATACATTTCGTTAAGGCCTACTGCACAAACAAAAGGCAGATCTGTCAGTTTTTACATATAAAACGCAAATGTCTATTGGATGAGATTAATGTAGTCAAATTATTTCGAAAGGATATGTTTTAGTAAGGTCAAAAGAAGCTATATTTGGACAGATCTGTCTTGAGGTATCTCTACAATGACATACCTGTGTGCAGTCTGCTTATATTTTATTGCTAGTGATAAGTTTCTGTATTTTGTTGGGTGGATGGTCCTGTTGGAATTTTTCAGCATGCACACCTGTTCACCCAGTTAACTTGTTTTCAATATGATGCCGTTTTTTAGATAAATATGTAATTTTAACTTTGAAGTGAATAATGTATAACTTCAAAGACATTTTACAATATGCTATTCACGAGCACAGCTCTACAAAAGACAGTGGCTATTGATCCAGACAGTGTTAAAATAGTACCATTGCTATTTTATCAAAAATGCTGGCAAAACAATGTAATTTGCATCATCACCTTGTTCTAGAAACACAACACTTGAAAATTGGTAAACCATAGTCAATCCATAGGTCACACTAAGTTGGATTCCTTTGAACTATTTGGTCCTACTGAATAATGTTGGTTGTTGTTCAGGATAGATTTTAAACTGCAGCCTTATAGTTGAAATTATCATATTATGCATTACCTGATGACACATGTAATGTTAGTGGCTGCATGTTCTTGTCTCAAAACTGTTTTAGATTAAAACTGCCTTTGAGCCTGGACTTTCAATGGCAGAAATGCATCAAACTGCAAAACCAAGTTGAAATGGACAGTACCATTTTCTCACACATTTAGAATGTGCTGCAACCATAGATGAGCTGGTCAAATACACATTTTGTTTTTGTCAGAACATGGTAAAGTGGGTATTTCATTGTTTTGTCAGAATCTGGTTTAAAAGCCACTCTCTTTCATAGTCTTACTTATAGGCTATATTGTTTTGAATAATACATGTTCTTTGAAATGCTGTCCTGCCTAACAAACTGTTACAAATGCTAGGACAGTGGCATTCATTATAATACTTTTGTGTGTTCTTCCATTGTTTATAATGAACCATGCATTGAGAAGCTCTTTGAATGTTACCTGGAAAGTGCTTAATAATGCAGGCTATTATTATTGTAGATGTATGTTTTTTCTGTTGGTAGTGTGTTGGTGTTTGTGTTTTTGTTCTAATTCTATTGAACTTTAATTTATTTTGTGACATTGTGAATAAACATCAATATTCAGACACTTACTCAACTCAACAACTTTTTTTGTATCATTAGGTACTGTTTCTGTTTATACCATTTTGCATCCAAAACTATTAATTTAATATTGTATAAAACATGAATTAATATTTGCAGGATGCATGCCTTTTTTGCAGTACTAACACAGTGTAATACTCTTGTTTTTGTGTACAGTATGTGATGGGTGGAATAACAGATGCTGATAACATTGTCTCTTTATCATTACAGGTACAGGAATGGCTTTGCTTGAATTGCCAGACACAGTGGGCTCTTGGAGGTATGGAACCTCCAGGCCCTCCTATGATGAAGCCTCAGGGTAACAAAGTACTGGCACCTTCTCAACCAACTGGCAAGGATGCACCTGTACCAGACTCTACACAGAAGATGGCGTTACCTCCAGCAGGGGCCCAAGAGAAAGACAAAAAAGTAGAGAAATTGCCCGCTGCTGAAAGCAAAGCTCCTACTCAGCAAGGGTCTGGGAAACCTGCACAGCCAGCTGTGAAAGCTGAGGCTTCTCCAGCTAAATCGCCGGTACCAATGCCACAGGCTGAGCCACCCAAGCAGGATTCTGGCTTGTTTGGCTTTGGCTTAGGTGGTCTGACCGACACTTCTAGATCCAGATCTCCCTCACCACAACCTGGCGAGTCAGTGTCTGGGAAAGTTATGGGCTTTGGCTCTTCCTTCTTCAGTTCAGCATCAAATCTGATCACATCTGCTGTTCAGGATGAGCCAACTCCTCCCACAGCCCGTAAGGAGTCTGTGTCAGCTCAGGGTCCTGCAAAGGCTCCACCAGCTGCAGAGACTAGACCAGCTGCTGCAGCACAGAAACCGGAGATGGAGGAGAAGAAACTACAAAATAAGAAGCCTGAGGAGAAGAGGCCACAGGGTGCCCCTCAGGCTAAGGTGACAACTGAGCCACAGACAAAAGAATCTCAGCAAAGTTCTGTGGGTTCATCTTGTCCACTCTGTAAAGTTCCTCTGAATATAGGGTCTAAGGATCCTCCGAATTTCAACTCTTGCACTCAGTGCAAGGCTACTGTATGCAATCTATGTGGATTTAATCCCACACCCCATCTGACAGAGGTAAGCCACGATCAAGAACCATCAAATAACAATTTAGAAACATGTTTATATACTGTTACCTCATGATGTGTATCACAACCAGTGTATTTAAATGAGTTGTGTCCATGTATAACACATATTATTTGATATATGCATGCTTTTTTTGCTGCAATTTGCGCTATTTGCAAAAATATATAATTGTGTATCATTAATATTAATATTATACTGTTACAGGCCAAGGAATGGCTTTGCCTGAACTGCCAGATGCAACAAGCTCCAGGACCTCCGGTGATGTCACCGCAGCCACAACCCAATAAAACCCCAACAGCATCACAGCCCCAAACTAAAATGCCATCCTCTCCTCAGAAGAAAGAAGAAGCCAAACCACCAGAGCCCACCCAGCAGCCCCAACAGCAAAAACCTACCCAAAAAGAAGACCCTGGTAAACAGCAAATGCCAAAAGGTGCAACATCTCCAGCCAAAACTGCTCCACAACCAGAGGCTAAACCACCTAAGCAGGAGAGTAGCTTGTTTGGGTTTGGGTTGGGTGGCATCACAGACACAGTTAGGTCGAGATCTCCTTCTCCTCAACCTGTGTCTGGGAAGGTTATGGGCTTTGGCTCTTCCCTGTTCAGTTCAGCATCAAATCTGATCACGTCTGCTGTTCAGGATGAGCCATCTCCTACACCACCTACAACCCGTAAAGAGTCTTTGTCAGCCCAGGGTCCTGCAAAGGCTCCACCAGCTGCAGCAGCACAGAAAACAGAAGAGAAGAAGCCTGTGGCACCCCCTCAGGTCACTGCACCGTCAGCTACAGAGACCAAACCACCTGCTGCACAGAAACAAGACAAGAAACCAGAGGACAAGAAGTCAGAGGACAAGAAGCCAGAGGTAGCTGCACAGGCTAAAGCACCATCAGCTCTAGTTAAAAAGGAGGAACCTCCAGCCAAGGCTCAAGAGACTCAACCTGGTCCATCAATGGGAAAATCATCCTGCCCACTCTGCAAAGTAGACCTCAACATTGGCTCCAAGGACCCGCCCAACTATAACACCTGCACCGAATGTAAAACTGTTGTGTGCAACCTTTGTGGATTCAATCCTATGCCTCATCTCACTGAGGTGATTGTTCAAATATTCCATTGTTATTGTACATTTAAGTAGTAATGTAGTTTTTTGTGAATTATTTGACAGTGGATGTAGTATGAAATACCACCACATTGAAACCGTTGGATGATTACACTGTTGTTCCACAATACAGTAACTGTAACCCTTGTACTGTTGCAGGTTAAAGAATGGTTGTGTTTGAACTGCCAAACTCAACGAGCCCTTCGTGGAGTAGAACCTCCAGCTGCACCACAGGAGAAGAGACCACAGGACAAACCATCAGTAACTGCTACCACTAAAACCCAACAGCCAGACCCAGGGAAACCTCAACAAAAGATTCCAGAAGGACCTCCTCTTGCTAAGCCCGCACCACTGCAAGAAGCAGAGCAACAAAAGCAAGAGGGTGGCTTATTTGGATTTGGATTTGGAGGAGCAAAAGACAAAGCTCGGTCTCGTTCGCCATCACCTCAACCTGCAGAATCTGTCTCAGGGAAGGTCTTTGGGTTTGGCTCCTCCTTCCTCAGCTCAGCCTCAAATTTGATCACCTCTGCAGTTCAAGATGAGACCCCTGTACAGCCCCCCTCCCGAAAGGGCTCCATACAAGCCCAATCCCCTTCCCAACCAGCTTCCCGAAAGGGATCTGTCCAAGCCCAACCGCCATCCCAACCAGCTTCCAGAAAGGGTTCTATCCAGGCTCAACCACCATCCCAGCCCCCCTCCCGTAAGGGCTCTGTCCAAGCCCAACCTCCTGCAACTGATTCCAAGCCATCAGCCACAGCTGGTCAGAAGCCTGTGGAAAAGAAACCGGAAGCAATCAAAACAGAGGAGCCTGCAAAAACCAAGGCACCATTGACACTGCCTAAAACAGATCCTGTTCCCAAAGCAGTTCAGTCCTGTCCTCTGTGCAAGGTGGATCTTAACATGGGCTCAAAGGATCCTCCAAACTATAACACCTGCACAGAATGCAAGAATACAGTTTGCAATCTGTGTGGCTTTAATCCGATGCCACATCTCACAGAGGTATGTATTTCAAGTTCTTCCTCAGATTCTGTTTTAATGAGTTGTCTTCAGATTCAAGTTCAAATAACAATATTGAGGCTGATTATTTTTGTGTTTTTCCACACTAGATTTGCTTAATCATGTTTCCTACATATGGACACCTAAAATGTATCTGTTCAATACACTCCTACAAAATATAATTTTATACCATTAATGAACATCCCACCCAATTTTAGGTCAAGGATTGGCTTTGCTTGACATGCCAGATGCAGAGGGCAACTGCTGGCATGGAACCACCACAACCACCAATGATAAAACCTCCATCACAGCCTACTAAGGCCCCAGCAATGCCACTCCAAAAGGAGACACCTGTTACTCCTGCACCACAGCCAGCAGAACCTGCAGCTCCAGGGTCACCTAAAGTCAAGATTGCTCCTGTTGCAGCTTCTCCCAAAACAGCAGAGGCCCCAGCACCTGCCTCACCCCAAAAAGCCGCTATACCACCAGCCTCACCTAAAGTCAAACAAGCTCCAACGCCTGGGTCACCAAAAGTTAAGGAAGAACCAGTGCCACCCTCACCGAAAAAGAAAGAAGTTCCAACTCCATTGTCACCACTAAAGAAAGATGTGGTGGAAGCAGGATCTGTGCAAAGACGTCAGTCAATACCAGGTGTTTCAACACCTCCCCTTAGAAAGGAAGCTAGTGAAAGTGGCTCTCAAAATAGGAGACAGTCCTCACCAGCTGCAGCAGTATTACCAGGATCGCCTCTTGCAGGTTCTCCTAATAGACAACCATCATCTCCAGTTGTTACATCTCCAGGATCACCTCTGAGAAAAGCAAGCGTGGATGCTGGTCAGACGCAGAGGAGGCTGTCATCTGCTGGAGCATCTCCATCTCCAGGCTCACCTATAAAGAAGGAGACTGTGTCAGATAGCTCTCCACTTAGAAGACAGTCCTCTCCTGCCACAGGAACACCTCCAGGGTCACCCTCAGCAGGCCCTGAAAGCAGGAGGCAGTCATCCCCTCTGGTGGCTCCCAGTCCAGTTTCACCAAAGAGCAAGCAGGCTCCAACACCAGGGTCTCCAAAGCTGAAAGAGGCTCCAGCACCAGTTTCAGACAAAAAGAAAGAAGCCCCTGCACCTGGGTCACCATTGAATAAGGATGAAGTGGATGTAGGTTCTCCAAACAGGAGGCAGTCCTCTCCTGCAGTACCTGCCACTCCAGATTCAACTGCTGCGAAAGAAAATGCTGCAACAGCAGCAGCACTTAGAAGACAGTCCTCACCAGCAGTAGCACGAGGACAAGTCCAGAAGCCTGCTTCACCCAAACCAACCGAACAACCAACCTCTACCGAAACCAAGCCAAGTGCCACCCCACCAAAGCAACCAGTAACCCAGCAGACACCTCCACAGAAGGGGCCTGCCACACAGCAGGCACCAAAAATGGAAAAGCCAGCACAGGCACCTTCAGCTCCCAAACAGGAATCTGGATTCTTTAGCTTTGGATTTGGAGGTAAAGCAACACCAAAAGATCAGCCTCCAACATCTCCAAAACCAACAGAGTCTGTGGCTGGGAAAATGTTTGGCTTGGGTGGTCTCACAGATACAGCTCGATCTCGCTCTCCATCACCACAACCTGCTGAGTCGGTGTCCGGGAAGGTTATGGGCTTTGGCTCCTCCTTCTTCAGCTCAGCCTCCAATCTCATCACCTCTGCTGTTCAGGATGAGCCAACTCCAACACCACCGGCTACCCGTAAGGAGTCTGTGTCAGCTCAGGCCTCCACTAAACTACCAGTGGGAGCAGAAACAAAGCCACCTGCTGCACCAAGTCAAGAAAAGGAGAAACCAGAAGTAGTTCAAGTGAAGGAACCACCAGCTCCCACTAAGAAGGATGAAACACCATCCAAGCCCTCAGAGGTACAAGTTTTACCAGCTGCAGCGAAAACATCTTGCCCGCTCTGCAAGGTGGACCTTAACAGAGGCTCCAAGGATCCTCCCAACTACAACTCATGCACTGAATGCAAGAATATTGTGTGCAACCAGTGTGGTTTTAACCCCATGCCACATGTAACTGAGGTAAGATAATTCATGAAAATGATTTTAAATGTGAAAATAACCTTTTGTCAAAAATGAAAAAAAAACTTAAGTCTACAGCAATCATGTAAAGACATATTAGAAAGACAACTCTTTTAATTGCCTGGAAATATTTAAATTAATTCACAAAACCAAAGTCCATATAATACCAAATAATAATGCTTTGAATGCAGAGGAATATGGGGAACCACATACTTTAATTTTGTTTCATTTTTGGGAAATAAAACCACTCATTAGGAAGGGTATCCCATAGAGGAAACTATCTTTGAAAGGCCTACCGGTATATCTATAGATAATTTACTATAGTCTGTATGGTTTTATTTTGACATTTTTATTTTTATTTTATAAATATATATAAATATATTTATAAAATAAAAATAAATATAGAATAAATAGTGCTAAATAATTGTTTGTTTTGCATTGTTGCTGACAATACTCAGATTTCCAATTTTCCTCATTTCAACACACTAGACACACTTCCCAGTTAGTCTGAGATGATAAATTTACTGTAAAAACAGATTATACTCATGGGATACTAATACACTGTGTAAATGAGGTGATATGCTTGTGGATTACACTCTCCTTGGAGAGTAATTTACACGCCTCATTGGAAATAAGGCATACTTATTATCCAAACCCTATTTATTGATTTCTATGTCAAGGTAAATATTGAAACAACAGCCTATTAATGATGGGAGTGCACTTGACCCCAGTTATTTCTAAATTGTTGCAGGTTAAGGAGTGGCTCTGCCTGAACTGTCAGATGCAACGAGCTCTTGGGGGTGTAGAACCACCTGGCCCACCGGTGAAGGCACCTCAGAAGCTGCCAAGCAAAGTTTCTGCTCCACCATCACCACAGAAAAAGGAGATCCCTCCCAGTGTGGAGCCTCCTCAAAGTCAGAAACCCACAGTTGTTGAGAAACCACCAGATCAACTTCCTGCTGTGGCCCCTCAGCAAAAACCAGCTCCACAGCAAGAAGTTGGGAAACCACCACAGCAACCATCCAAAGGGGCAGCCCCGCCACCTGCCAAGGCAGCTCCTCCTCCACAGACTGAACCTCCTAAACAGGAGTCTGGATTCTTTGGCGGCTTTGGTTTTGGTGGAGCAAAAGACACCGCCAAAGCTCAGCCTACACCCCCATCTAAGCCAGCAGAATCTGCTACAGGATTCTTTGGCTTTGGGAGTCGCACAGACACCGCTCAAGCTCGATCTCCTTCACCTCAACCCGCTGAGTCAGTGTCCGGGAAGGTAATGGGCTTTGGCTCCTCTTTCTTCAGTTCAGCATCAAATCTGATCACGTCTACTGTTCAGGATGAGACATCTCCGACACCACCTACTGCCCGCAAGGAATCTGTATCAGCCCAGGGTCCTGCAAAGGCTCCACCAGCTGCGGACACTAAACCACCTGCTGCAGCACAGAAACCAGAGGAGAAGAAGCCTGAGGCTCCTCCAAAGGTCACTGCTCCATCAGCTGCAGTTAAAAAGGAGGAACCTCCAGCAAAGCCCTCTGAAGCTCTAGCCTCCAAACAACCTGCTCCTCCTAAGTCATCGTGCCCGCTCTGCAAAGTGGATCTCAATATCGGCTCCAAGGATACTCCCAACTACAACACCTGTACAGAGTGCAAGAACATGGTGTGCAACCTTTGTGGATTCAATCCCATGCCTCATCTTGGCCAGGTAAGAACAATTTTTACATTTATTCTAACTAGCTGAGCAGCTGTGCATCTTGTCCCCTGTTGTGCAATGTATGGCTTGGTTATAAAGGAAAAAAGGTCAAAGGAAAGGCATTGCGCTTTGTGGGAGCTTTTAGAACTTACTCATTAGAATCAAGTGTTTCAAGCGTTATCTAAAGAAGGATTAAGTTGGTGGCATTTATTATCTGATGCACATGTAGTTGGCTGTTAGTCAAGGCTTAAAATAGTGAGATCTGTCTGTTCATTTGTTGTTTCTGCCTGTGGTCAGTGGATGGAGCATTGCTCTGTCTACCATATTAATGTTTTATTTAAAGTACAATCGCTGAGACTGTCTGATATCAGTATTGCCCCAAGGTTTTATCTAGAGTCGCATAAATGTAACAAACAATGCCTTTAGTTATTTTTCACCTAATTTCATTACATTATCTACTCTGATGTCTCTCTTGAATTTGTATCCCCTTCAGACTCCCTGTACTGTTTATCATTCTGGCAGGGACAGAATGAATAGCTGTGTGAGTGTGTGTGTGAGTGTGTTTCTGTATGTGTGTGTGTTTGTGTGTGTGTGTGTGTGTGTGTGTGGACTGTGGACTCTCCTTGGTAGTTCCCTTGAACTCTATTATGGACCCTCATCATTGTGCATTGTCCATATCATTGCATTCTTGCTCTTTGTGAGAGTTGCCCAAGTGGGGAATAGTCTGCTAAATTCATTTAAATTAAATTTAAATCTAGAGGGATACAGTAACCGATTGGGGTTCTTTCTCTGTAAACATTCAAGTCCATTGGCCAGATGTTCAATAAAAGCCTTGTTCTGTAGTGAAGTGATTTTACTTTCCGAAGCCAGACATGCCATTTTCAAACATTGACTGCGGCTTTGCCTGCAGAATTCCGAGGGTATTTATCAGAAGGAGGGAAAGGACCTTTTAAAAGCAGGATTGTAAATTAGATAAATTTGGCATTTTATTTGGTTAGCTGCCCAGACCATGACTTTATATTGTTGGTGTGTGTGTGTGTGTGTGTGTGTGTGTGTGTGATGTGTATGTGTGTGTGTGTGTGTATGTGTGTGAAAGAGTGTGTTTAGAGAAGGTGTGTAAACTGTCCTAGCTCGGCTTGTGTGTCAGTTATTTCCCTTAGATAGTTGCATTGTTTACGTGTAATGTGTGTTTGTGTGTACTGTATCCACGTACCTTGTTCATAGTGAATATTCATGAGCGTGCTGCTGGGACAGCTTCCTCTAATGTGAAATGTGTTAGGCAGCCTTTCATGCAAGTGTCCTGCCCTCCCTGCAGCCTTAACGCCACATATATATGAAATTACATAATGGCTCATGCAAAGATCCGGCCAGCAGCGGAGGAGGGTAGGAACTCTATTAAAGTGATTGAAGGTTGTGCAACAGCATTAACCCAATGGGATCTTATGGGTTTGCGCGCATGTGTGTTTGTGTGTGTGGAAGCTGTGAGCACATGGGCATGTGTGTGATATGCCAATAAGTGGTGGTAAGATTGTTTTCATTGTAACCCCTGTGGGTCTGTGCATATCCTTTATATGTTGTACCGATATGCTGTATTCACCATCTGGTCCTTGCCCAAAACAGGGGGAAGATGGTACTGTTCTTCGAAATCACCAAAATCATTCACATACTCTCTGACACCTACAGCCAGCGACCTCAGCTCATTCCCACTGTCCCAATGTGATCTTGATTCAGTTAAGAGAGTGGCTGAACAAATGCTGTATATGTAATACATCACATTTGTCACTGGTTTCTAGTGATGTGCATTCATGTAAGGGAGATTAAGGAAGATTTCATATCACATATATGAGCAATGTGACATTTTCACTGTCACACTGTTCCCTCCATGACACGTCATAGAGAAGAGAAGCTCTGTGTTTGAGGTTAATGTATGTGTACAGAACAGGATCAAGTGACCTCTCAGCCCTGTCATGCCACAGTATAGCCAAACTACTCATTATTGTGAAATCACATAACAAATGTTCACAATCCTATTAGGAAATAACAATTTATATACATGTGAATCTGATCACAGTCTTTCGAACATTTCCCTAGTGATAATAGTGGCTATAATAGTCCATGATAGTTGTCCATATTGCTGTGGTATTTTGCCATTGTTTCCAAATGTGTCATCTATTTACCAGTTCTCCTAACACAAGCCATGCTAAACTCATAAATCCTTGCAGTACTTTCTGTTTTGGTCTCCCAGCTAAATGATGGGGGTGGTATAAACACTTGAGTCTTTGAAGTTCTAATTGGCAATTTCATCTAGAACTAAATAATGTTAACAACATTAGAGACTCCAAGAGTACATCCAGAAGCTTGTATGTACCTCTCTTATTCTGGAAACATTGGGTAAAATCCACGCATAGACATGAATCTATTAGACAAATACTGAGGGAATTTTATATACCATATATTAAGCTCAGATAGTATCTAAAATGAGAAGGAAATACTGTTACCTTCAGAGAGAAGATTTAAATAATTATGTGGGTCTCCAGGTAAGACTTGAATTATAGGTGGTCAAAATGTGTTAATAGTCTATTTGATGTAAATACGTAGCCCTGAAGAAATAATTTTATTATCCACCTTTATCTCTAAATGTAAGTCATGCTCCTTTTAGGCCTATTTAAATCCCAAAGGATTTAAAATGTCAAGCCTTGCAGGGGCTGCAGTAGAAATGTTGTCCAAGATATGTACACAGGGAGAACATAATGGAGAAATGGAGAGAGGATGAAAAGGGGAGGACAGAACAAGGGAAATCACTGGCGAGAGAGAGTGCAAGAGAGAAAAAGAGAGAGAGAGAGAGAGAGAGAGAGAGAGAGAGAGAGAGAGATAGAGAGAGAGAGAGAGAGCATTAGACCAGGACAATAAGGCACAACTGATGAGAAAATCACTCTCCACTCAGAGACGTGACCTCAGCACCAGACAAGCATCAGTCTTTTCAGCTCAAGGCTTTTTTTAAGCCCTCAACCACTGTGATGCGTGCTCTTTTGACTGACAGGCACGGCCTATTCTTTGGGAATCATTGAAGCAGCGTTGGTGGTATGTTTAGTGAAAACCAGAGAGAAAAAGTGAGAGGGAAAAGATGGAGTGTGAGAGAAATGGGGTGAAAGAGGAGAAGAGAGTAATGAAAGAGAAACAGTGGAAGGAAGATGTCAAGAGGCAATACATTAAGGAAAGATGGGAAACACAGAGAGGACTCGACTGATGAGAAGATGGAAGGGTAAAAACGAGAGAGAGAAATAGAGAGAGAGAATAAGAATGGAGAGAGAAGAAAGAGAGACGAAAATAGAGGGAGATAATGGCACTCGGTTCATGTCATGACCGGCAGCAATTTTAGCCATTTGTCTCACACCTCCCCCTTCCATTTCTGCCGAGCCGATCATAGCCAGTTAGTGGACATGCCTTATCGCTGTCATTAGCACAGCCGCATGCGTTTAGTATTAGCACTGGCTGAAATGTGAGCATCCCCTGACAGCTGAGCTGGGATATGGTGTGCCGGCCCTGCAGCCTACCTGTAATGAGGAGAGAGTGTGGAAAGACCCAAGGGTTGTGTGTGCTAGTTGCACATTAATAATGCAGCTGTTAGCGTTTTAGGAGACAGGTAAAGCAGGTTAATCTAATGTAATTATGCAACGTTGACCTGGTGTGCCAGAGATCATTAGAGTAATGTGCTTCTATGCATTTGGCATGATTTTGGCCAATAAATACTCTATTCAGGTGAAACATTGCAATGCATTAGCATTTTCTCACAGGAATAGGGTTGGCTTGTTGTGTGTCACCGTACCAAACTGTTGATCATTTGATGTTATTTTCAAGAATTCAAAAAATGATATGTCCTCATTGAAAATGGCCAGTTTTTCCAATATTTTTGTTTTAAATTCATGTCCATTATCTTGTACAACTGGTTTTCAGCTTCATTTTCAGTCAATGAAATCAACAAAATCATTACCCACTAACAAAAGTGGCATGATACTGAAAATAGCTCTTAATGACTTCAGGGGCGGATTAGATTCTCCTATCATATTTTACCAGCAATACTCAGAGGAGCACTGCATGCAAACGTTTTAGGCGTGACTGTGCTCTCTCTCATCTTTGACTGGCAGCTGTTCTCTGCATCCCCCGCCAATCCACACTCATAATGACATTAGTAGGTCTCTCCGATGCAACAGTATCTGTGCAGCATTCTTTGTGAATTCCCGAGGTGTTCCAAAGCTGTGTAAAATAGCCAGCGGTGAGGCAGAGGCACATGCCACAGCCATCGTTCTTGCTCGGTCGCTCGCTCGCTCTCGAGCGGCTTTTGAAGGAGTGAGCTCACAGCACAGCCCCCAGTCTCTAAGCCACTTTGCATGTTTTCGGTCATTTAAAAAGCACCACCAGGCAAAAGAGCACTGGGACGCTGAAGCCCAGGCCTGGCTTTGCTGTGAGACGAGGTGTTGGATGGCAGCCAGTGTTTGGCTAAACGAACCTCATTTTTTTTTTTCTGACTGCATTCAAATCTAAGTGTCGCTGAGATAATCAATTCAGCAGCTATCTAAGGGAAATAACAGACAGACACACACGCGCACACACACACACACACACACACACACACACACACACACACATACACACACACACACACACTCTCTCTCACACACTGTGCCATCTTCAGCCTCGCTCCTCCAACAAGTACATGTAAACATCCCCACAACCAGAAGCAGCAATTCTCAGGACCAATTCTCGGGATAGCACTTTCCTCATTCTATATTCCTGTTCTATATTCCTCTTTTTCATCTCTCTCTGTCTCTCTTGCCCCCCCCCTCTATGTCTCTCTCTCACTCCTCCACTCCCCTCCCCTGCCCATGCAGTGCTGTTTGTCAGATTGCAGGACCCATGGGCCTGCACTCCATTCTCAGTACAGAGCACTCAGCTTATTACAGATTAGTGGGTCAAGATTCTCCATTATCATACTGGCTGATTTATCTGGCGTGAGGCACTGTGGGGGCTGTTGAAAATGCAGTATATTAGCCAGCAACATCTGTTGCCAAAGGCATCTGCCAGGAAATCGATAAGGTGCCAGAGCAGGTTCCGCTGTAGTGGCACCGCACCAAGGCTCTGATATACAGTGCGGGCTCTTATTCAATTCCCCTCTCAAATTATATTCAATACTGTCTCCTTAAGCCTCAAAGGCCCAATAGAGCCCTTGAAAACCCTGGGAAGATGTAGACAGGAATATTATTATGACCTGTAGGATGTTATTCAGTGACTGCATGGTCGCAGGAAATGACCTTGAGCTTGTGTGAGATATTTAGTTGCTAAAGACCTGAGGATGGGTAATATATTTGGTCAGTCATCCAGGGCAAATGACATGGTATTGTTAAGGAGATGATTGAACCCATTAATCTTGAATGCTCTGCTCTGTCTTATTTTACCAGGTGCCATATCAGGCAGGATAGTTAAAGTGTATTCATGTGAATGATGGAATGAAAGAATGTTAGGGAGTCATGTAAAATATCTGCAAGTCTTCTTAATTCTATTAATGTGTGTGTGTGTGTGCGTTAGTGTGTGAGTTTGTCAGCATATATGTTGTATGCCACAATTACCTTGTTTGTAGCTGCTCATCTAGCAGCAGGGGGTTGGCATTACAGTATGGTTCATCACAGAACACGTGCTGCTCTGTGTGGCCTTTTCCAGCCCTGACTGGGAGCTCAATTAAAGAGAAGGGGGCTGGCAGGCGGCCAGTGAGCCACGTGACCCAGCCACTACTGCTTCAGTCGGCTGCCATCCCCACCCCAAGAGACAGGTACCCTGGGCGAGATATCCAGCTTGATGGGGCTAGTTAGCGCTGCTCACAGCATGCCAACAGCATAAACAGCATAGCCCATACACTTGCACAGATTAGACACCTTCCTTTGGTACTGCTCATTTTGTATGTCTTTATAAGGCTTTGCCCAATTGGAGAATAAATTGGTTTCTATTGAAGATGGATAATAGTCAGACTCATTAAGCTTTAGATATAGCTGTGATGGGCTTATTTCTATGCCCAGTAGTGACTGTCAAAGATCTACAGCTATTATTTTCCACAAGATATGGGATACTTATCCAGACCTATCAACATTCATTTGAGACAGACAGGTTGCGTAACTCCAGTTGTAAATAGCATCTTTAGAGAATTTGAACTCATAGGAAAATCACAATGAATCCATACTTCAAAAATCAATAAAAACAGAACAAGTCTCTGATTTTTGTAGTTGTCCAATGGCTTTACAGAAGAGTGAAGAGCCGTTTTGACCTACCTGTGACCTTTTTCAGAATACAAAACAATATGCTGTGGGCAGAGGGTGCATATTAATTACACAGCATCCATCCAGTTTCATGCAGAAAGACATGGCATGAGCAGCTTATCACCTAGTGCCGTTAACAATCACCACCCAGTCCCTCAGATGATTAATTCACACAAGCTTTTGAAACACTCTATGTACATTTGTAATTGTTAGTGTAAATGATTTTTTGTGGTTTAAGTTTAGTAGTACCATCTGTGAGTTGGAGGCCATTGGAGAGAAAGAAAAAAACAAGAATCAATGCAAGGGCGCAATCTTTCTTCCTCTGATTACTAATTAAGGGCTTGATTGGCGCCGCAGTCACAGGCTAGTGGCACAGCTCCTCTGATTAGCCTAGGTGTGCTGTGGAGGGAGACAGCTCATTCATGTGCTCAGACCCCTGGCACAAGCCCATCACCACAACTCCCAGGATAGACCTACAACCACTGAATTCATAAACAAAGTAGATTATCCATGCTAGTGCCAAGTATGAATCAATCAGGCAATTAATGTGAGGTTTGGATTATGTGAGCAGGATAATATTAAGATTCAATTATGGTTTAGCTTACATTTTAATTTTCATCATAATCGTCATAGTTGCACATAACATGTCAAAACGTTTGTGTAGAGACGTTTGTCTTCTTGCAGGATGAGTGTGGATGTGTGAGTGGAACCTGGCCTTGGTGATCAAAAGATTAGTAGCTCAATCTTGCTCCTGATTGTAGATTAGACCCCAGCTGGATTCCTTTATAAAGGGCAGAGGCAGGAATTCTCTAGGCAGTGTGATCGTGTCTGTAATTTATTTTTATAAAGGCGGCTTTGAGCGGATGTCAAGGGGAGCTGTGCACCACACATACCGTTGCCCACTCTTGGTTGCCAGTTGATTAGCATTTCAGTGGAATGGAGGTACATTATGATTCTGCATTTGTCTCAGGCATTTCTTCCCCTGCATTGCAAGCCTTTCACTCGAAACCTTCAGAGAGATACATCACCCCAGATTCACCAAATCTCCATAGGGTTTCCTGCACGCACAGAGCTTCACGTGGATTTGAAGGAAAGGCGGCTTTGTGTTTCAGACTGATGCAATAATCACCAAATTTGAAAATCAATGAATATACATTCTTACCAAAAATATCAAAGTAACAATGTCAGTCAGGAAAGTTGGAGTGATTAGTGCAACATATTATTATAAAAACTGTTAAAACAAAACAATAGACTTTTGGGATGTCACCTTCTAAATACATAGGCACAGCCTTGTTTACCGAGAAATTTAGTGGGTTATTGTAGCCTCCAGTATTCCTTGACTGTTGTGTGTTTTGCCCAAGTGTAATTACGCTGTCATGTTGTGTTACAGTGAACTGAGCTATTGCTTTCTCTAGACACTCATGATTACAGCCAGAAGCTTAGCCACATTATTTTTGCATGGTGGTGTTCTATGCAATCTTTCTTATAAGGCAATCTCTGTATCTGTAAGGATTTGTTAGTTACACATTCATTTCAACTAATCCTAGCTATGTTATTTTTCTCACAGCATTTTTCTTGATAAATTTTGCCGCCTTCATTCATGCATGGAAAGAAGGGCGATGGTATCCATATTAATCTGATAATCGTTCATGGACTGGCTATTTCTCCAAAAATATTTGATGCCGTGTCCCGTGAGAATACTTGTTGCAGTCCATAAAGGACAGCAAGTCAAGTCTCTGCAAATTACATCTATTATGATATGATATCTGCTTCTATGACTTGTGTTATGATTCACAGATCAGAGAAAGAAATAAGTTGCCAGTAGTAGTCTTCTATCAAAACTGTTAATGTGCTGCAATAAAAATCGGGAAGAACATCATTCGCGTAAATGTGGCAGCTCCATCCAATGACAAACACTTTCTCTTTTTTTTCTGGGAAAAAGAAGAGTAGAAAACGTTTTTCACCCGCTCTTTGTAGCCAATAATGAAATGTCAGCCTTTGACAAAGAGGACTCCATTAGAATGCCTGTGAATACAAATTAAGAGATTTGAGAGTGTTTCTGAGTCAGAGCAGTGATGTGTGAAAAGAGGTCTCCTAGCTTCTCAACCCAGAGGTTTAGGTCAGGGCTGGAGCTTGTTAGGTCCTCTCTGTCCCCTTCTGTCGTCGTCTGTACAAGCTGTCAGCTTGCTCATATTCTTTGCCGTGCTATTTCTGGGAGTGATTAGGGTTCCGCAGCTACACATCTGGCATTAAAATAAGCCTGTGTCTGTGAGGGGAAAAACACTGGACAGAGAGGAGGTTACATCACAGCCCAGGACTAAGTGTAAAAGTACATGAAATATTATTTTGTTTGCGTCACCAGGCACAGCATCTTTAATCTCCCAGGGAAAACATGGCATCTGTGTTTGTGCACGTGTGTGTGTGGAAGGGATTTTCCTTTTCTACTTCCTCTCTCTCATTTTCTCTCTCTCGCTCTCTCACTCTCTCTCTCTCAATCACTCCCCCCCTTTATATGCAATCATACACGCTCTCTGCAAACACATTGCTCATAGTAGTCCCATATCCTTACATCTAGTCTGTCTCATTTTACATATTTACATATTCCATGTTTCACTATCCCAATGTCAGCAAGTGAAATCAGGAGAGGCTTAAGACAAAATGAGTCAGAAGGGAATGCAAATTCTTTTTCCCAAATGAAATGCTACTCATGAAATGCAGAGTATTAGCATATCTACTGAGCACTGCAGAGCACTGGCTGGCTAAACTGTTTGGCTGACTCATGTACAGCCATGTGTTTCATATGTATTTTTTTACTGTAGCACCTAACACAAATAAATTGTATACAAATATCTCTGGCATCACACAGAGTTATGTTTTCTTGGTTTATCAAAAGTATGATGTTAGCTGGCAAAGGGATAGAATTATTGTGTGGAGTAATCCAGCGATTAATGAGGATTCTTGTTGTCATAATTACATGTTTACATAATACCACAGATATCCTCTAAATTGAGAATTAAAGTACTTTTAAAAGCCAGCCAACCAGTTTCATACTGGGCCTATATGGCCACCATAGATAGAATATTTAGAAAATTGATTAAATGAATGATATTCGGAATACATACCAGAGCACCAGGCTTCAGAAATGTTTTTGGTAGCTTGCTGTGTCATTTAGTTTTGATGAAGTCCAATGATTACTGAAAACCTCCCTATAGTATTGAGTAATCTTGTGAACTGTTTCTGTCCACAGAACGAGTGGCTCTGTTTGAACTGTCAGACCCAAAGGGCTCTCGCTGGACAGCTGGGTGACATGGAAAAGATGCCAGCACCAAAGCCACAGCCAGCTAAAGCAGAAAAGCAGCAGCCCGCAGCTCCTCCCAAAGTGCAGCCTGCAGTGCCCAAAGAGGCCATGGTGCCCATTGCATCTCCAGCAGCCTCCAAACCTGCACCTCCTAAAGAGGAAGTAGTATCCACTAAGGCTGGAGACCTTCCTGTTTCACCTGCTCCTGCTGCACCTACAACATTGCCCACTGCAGCCATTGTCTCTACCGAAACACCTGCAGTGCCACCTGCCTCAGCTGCTCCACCTGCAGGTTTTGCAGTGCCACCCAAAGAGCAGGCTGAGGCTGTGGCACCACAGAAGAAGGAGGCAGAGAAGACAGTGGCACCTGCCCAGGCAGTCGAACCAGAGAAGGTTCTTGCTGTGCCAGCTCAAACTAACATTCCCACTGCAGAGCTTAAACAAGCAGTGGCTGTTCCACAGGTTGAACAGGTAGCGCATGCTATGTCTGGTGATGTTGTAGTCGATGTTAATGTTGATGTATGTGCCGTCCATGTCCTTGATGTTGTTGATGTCCTTGTCAGAGAGGATGACAGAGACAAGGAGGTCCTCACAGAGGAACTTCCTGACAGAAAGGGGGAAATCATGGAGCCTGTAGATAGATCTACAGGAGACTTGATGATCGCAGAGAGCATAGATGAGGGACAGCAGGAGACAGTGGACAAAACCGCAGAATCAATGGACACCTCTACAGAGTCAATATCTTCAGAGCTTTCTCTAGAGGAGCAGTCTGAAACAGAAGCTGATCATGCTGATCTAGTTTCTGATGCAGGGGAAGATGCTGAATTATATGATAATAATGTTTCTGAGGTCCAAAGTGAGGAACTCTCTGAAACCCATGAAATTGCTGAAATTACATCTGTTGTAGAAGATGTAGAGATATGTGATGGGAAATCTGACATGCTTTCAGTTGTTGAGTCTGCAGTGCAAAATGTACAACTCACAAGTCCTGAGGCATTAGAGAGGGAGGAGATACTTCAAACAATTGACAGACAGTCAGAAGTGACCTCAGCTCTCCTGTCAGAACAAGAGTGTGAATCATATGAAGACATTGTTGAGCAGATTGCTGAGGTGTTATTTGATGAGTCAGAAATGCATGATGCATCACAGATCATGGAAGGGTCTGAAATAGATGATGATGATGATGCAGAACAAGGTCAGGTCAGAGAGAAGTCTGAATTGTATGATGGAAGTGTAGAGCCAGTTTCTGAGGTCTGTGTAGAAGAGTTAGAAAAATATACTGACACTACCAAACTTGTGTCTAGTGACCTTAAAAAGGATAATGAAATATTTGAAGAAAATGAGGAAGGATCACATGCGTGCAATGGAAATACAGTGCACAGTTCTGAGATCTTTGTTCAGGAACCTGAAGTAAATGTGGAAGATAAAGAAATAATGTTAGAGCGCCTGGAAGAGAAGAATGAAATTCATTTTGAAAATACAGAAATAGGTAGAGTAGGCTCTGAGGTTCCAGTTGAGCAGGCAGAAGTATGCATTGATGATGTTGAGCAGGCCTCTGAAGTTTCAGTAGAAGAGAACAAAATAGATGCAGAAAAGAGTGAACTTATTTCCGAGGTCCCAGTCATAGATACTGATGTGTGTGCAGAGGAGTCCAAAATTATTCCTGAGGCTTATGTGAAAGAATTAGATGTGTATGCTGAATTGAAGTCAGAGTGTCTTGTACAGAAAGAGGATGCATGTATTGAAACTAAAGCAAAGGCCTCTGACACTCTAGCTGAATCTGAAATACAAGCTGAGAAATCAGAGATACTTTCAGAAGTCCTGGTCCAAGAGCCTCCCATAAAAGACATTACTGTAGAAGCAGATACAACTATTTGTGATACCACAGTAGATATGCTATCTGATAAGAATGAAATTATTACAGAGCATGTGATATATACAAAAGACTATGAATTTACACACAGCATAGTAAATGATCCACAAGTGGAAAAGGCACAGTCTGTGTCGGAATCCACTGTCACATCTCTGTCAACTGAGAATAATGTAGATGCTCTTTCAGACAAAGTGGATGAAAAAATCAAACCTCTGGAAGCTTTTGCTGGAGACTCTACTGCAGTTCATGTAGACGAACTGCTTGACACACAAAGTGAAAATGCAGAGGGGACTCTGGATATCGCTGTAGAGCAACCACCATATACACCAGAGAACAGTATGACATCTGTGGAAGTATCCACAGGTGACATTGTGTGCACAGAGGTCCTAGTAGAGGAAGCATCTGACACAATGGACAAAACAACTGAAGTTATGTGTCACACAATATCAAACGAACAGAAAGAAAATAAAGAGCCTGTGGAAATATCTGTAGAGGACTCTTTGTCTTTAGAGATCTTAGAAGAAAAAACATCAGACATGAAAGTGAATGTGACACATCCTGTGGAAATATGTACACAGCAGCCCATGTCCACAGAGGTACTCCTTGAGGAAGTGTCTAACACTCAAGAGGAGAAAACTGAATGGGCAAAAATACCTCCAAGCGAATCTGTATCTGTAGAGGTCTCAATAGAGGAACTATCTGACACACAAGAAGAACAAGCAGTGTCTGTGGAACCATCCACAGAGGAGTCTGAAGTAAAGGTAAACGTCATACACTGTAGACTTGTAACAGTTCTTGAATGCATTGATGACATAGTTAGGCATTCATGTAAAAAGAGACTTAATATGCCAAAATGCTACCATGAGGCATATCCAGAGAACTGTTTTACATTTCATCCACAGTTACCTTTCTTTGTTACATACCAAGAAAGGTTCTTAGATCCAAGCCACTGGGAACTGTTCTTCATGATCCCCCTTCTGTAGCCCTCCATCACAAACACTGTTTGAGTTAGAGGGGCTGTTGTGTTTGTCATCATTCCTTGTCTTGTTCCTGTCATTTTTGTTGTTTTTGTTGTTCTTGTTAGTTCTTCTTATGTTCTTATTGTATGTACAATGGCTGTATAAGTTGCATTG
The DNA here is from genome assembly GCF_018492685.1 of Alosa sapidissima. Classification (NCBI taxonomy): domain Eukaryota; kingdom Metazoa; phylum Chordata; class Actinopteri; order Clupeiformes; family Clupeidae; genus Alosa; species Alosa sapidissima. Next base: position 9,970,790 of record NC_055967.1, on the reverse strand, counting down.
TAACTCATTGTAACCTGCTCTCTATCACTATAGGTGCAACCAAGTGGACCCAAATCTCAGATTCAACCACAAGAAACCCAAGATAACATCATGAAGGATGACGTTAAGATTGTAGTAGAGAGCAGCCCTACCACAGAGGTCCCCAAATCTGATGAAGACAAGCTATATGTAAAGGATGTCAAAGACATACAAGGTAAAGAGCAGGACCTAAGGGGACAGGATATTATGCGGATCTCACCAGAGTCTTATAGTTCTGCAGAGGAAGAACTAAGGGCAATCCAGAAAGCAAGTGAGGTGGCTACAAAGACTGCACCCACTGAGAAGTTGACAACTCATACACCTGACACTAAAAAGCAATTAGACTCCATAGAAGATAGTAGTGAGAGTGAGCCTTCGCCCCTATTGCAGAGGAAGAAAGTCAGTTCTGTATCCTCTAACAGTGAAGACTACAAAGTAGAAAGTCCTGAGTCAATGGATGATGAGGAATTTATTCGTAGGCAGCTCATGGAAATGGGTGCAGATGTGGACTTATCACCATCTGAAGAAGATAGCAGTGCAAAGAAAGAAATCCCTCTAGACACAGCTGAGGCTGCCACAGAGAAGCCAAAACGTGTCTTGAAAAAACTTAGTGTTGAACTTGATGTCAGTCCAGATCACAGCCAATCATCAGACGATCTTGATTCTGACAAAATCCATATTGTCCCCCTTTCTCAAACAGTCAGCAAAGAGGATATGGATGTCTCTAATGAAGCTGCAAAGCATACTAAGACCATTGACACAGCTGCTGCCATGATGGAGCACAGGGGTCCTCGGCGCCAAAGCACTGAAGACGCTGATGCATCAATGGAGAGTCTGGTTGATTCAATCGATGACCGGTCTAAAGGTGATGGGTCATCTAGCCTCCATGCTTCTAGCTTTACACCAGGAACAGCATCACCCACATCTGTATCATCCCTTGATGAGGACAGTGACAGCAGTCCAAGAAATAGACGAAAAAGTGGAGAGGGCAAACACAAAAAGGCCAAGCATCGACAGCATGGCCAAGGACTTCCCACCATTGAAGACTCCTCTGAAGAGGATATTCTTGGAGAGGGAGACCAGCTCAGAGATCAGGAAAAACAGACTGACGTTGATCAGCTACTGAGCAAGAAGGTCCCCAGGAGAGAAAAGATAAGGATAAAGGTAAATAAAGAAGAATTGCTCAGGACATCTGGATCAGAACTCTCACCAAGCATTGAATCTGAAGCTGAAGGTGTTTCCCCCAAGGAGACACCTCAAGTAATAGAAAGAGTGCCCTCCTTGCCATCTATCTCTCCCTACATTCCGTCTGCAGAGACATTGCCAGAGAAACCTCTGAAGAGTGCAGATCAAGCTTATGAAGAAATGATGCAGAAAGCTAAAGCTATGAAGTCCAAAATGGATGTCACACCACCTGCTGTTGAGTCTTTGTATGGTGGGATGTCAATTGAAGACTATGCATATGAGTCATTAGTTGAAGGGCCATCGCATACTGATCAGGAGTCCGAAGCAAGCATGCTTGCAGTACAAGAGTCGATGAAAAAACTCAGAACACCTGAGGAAGTGTATGAGGAAATGCTGAAAAATGGAAAATTAACACCAGATGAACAGCTGTCCCAGCCAGAGATAGCTCCATCCACAGCAGCTGAGACTTGTTATGTGACAATTATAGGTAGTGATGGAAAGCCACACTTAGAGGTACAGCAAGAATCATTGACACCTGGAACAAGCCCTTCACAGACAAGTCCAGTATCTCCTGTAACAGATTCACTGTCCTATGATTCACCTGAGGTAATACTTATTCCCTCAAGTGGAGAAGAGGAAGAGATAAGAGAAGAAGTGCTGCCACCAGATTCCACTTCAGTTCGAAGATCTCTCTATCCAATTCCAGATCTAAATATCATTCAGTGCTCTTCTGGTGAGGAGGAACCTGAGGAAGGTGACAGTAGTAGTTATGAACCTCAGATTGCTGCCAGTGCAGAAAGTTCTGAAGCTGAAATTGAACTTGAGAAGCCAGTGGCAGTGGCTGTGCCAACATCAGCGGAGGCATCAGCAGATACAGAGCCTATCTCGGTTGTTTGTGAGGTTCCTCAAGCCAGGCCTGGATCAGTCATCCCAGTACAAGACACAATTCTGTCACCAGAGGTATCACCCTCCTCCTCATCTCCTGATTCAAGTTTATCAATGACCACTGCAGTCTCGTCCTCACCATTATCTGACCAAACTCCAGTATCTGCTCCTGTTTCTCCTGCTGTTGTTGAAACCCAGGCTCCAGTGATTATTCCAATCCCAGACATTGTCTCTGAACCATGTGTCTCAGATCAGAAAGAGCCCTTACCTGCTGCAACCTCTTTTGCAGTATCTAAGAAGGAAGTTCCATCAACTTTTCCACCACAGGTTTCTGCACCAACTCCAACTGTAGCAGCTGCAGTCCCAGCTCCTGTCAAAGTTCCAGTTCCTGCCCCAACTCCAACCATAGTTTCAAAAGTACCTCCTGCCCCACCTCCCAAGCCAGTAATAGTTTCCAGCCCAGATATAGTGTCTGCTCCAGCTCCAGTTTCAACACCATCTTCTATATCCAAGCCAGCTGTAAAACCTAAGCCAGTTGTGCAGTTACCTCCAGCCCAAGCACCTCCAAGTGCAGTAACAGTGTCAGATCAGACACGCCCACCTGTATTACATCTGACTCAAAGTCAGGCTGCTGTTCTGCCACCATGTCCAGCCCCACCCCAGGTCACAGCTTCTGCTCAAAAGCCAGCATCATCAATTCAAGCACCAGTCCCAGGTCCTGTCACTGTCCAAATGCCAAATCTTGAGTCATCACCAACCTCAGCTTCAACTGAAGAACCTCTTCCTCACCCACCTTCTGCTCCAGTACCTCAGGTAGCACCTGCCCAAGCAGTTCAATCAACAGCTGTTACTCCATCACCAGTTCCTGTGCCAGTCCACAGAGCCGTAACATCAACTGTGCCCGACCCAACTCATGTAGTTGTACAGATGCCAGATTTGGTTTCTTCCTCATCTCAAACTGCAGTTCCAACACCAGTCCCTACCACTGCTATTGCCTCAGCATCAACATCAGCCCCAACTGTCCTGCCAGCCAAGGAGCAGATTCCTGTTTCAGTGTCTGTTGCTGCTTCAGTGGCAACTCCACCAGCACCTGCATCAGCTGCTGCTACAGCAGTAGTGCCGGAACCAGTCACTGCTCCACCTGCAGCTGTAGCAGTTCCTACTGCCCCTCCTCGCCCTCCTCCTCCCTCTCTGCCTACAACACAACCACCTGCCTCAGTTTTAATCCAAATGCCAGCCCACAGCCCATCTGCAGAGGAATTAAATGCAGCTATCCCAATAGCTCAAAGACCGTCACAACCCCCTCCACCCCCATTACCTTCTACTGTCTCACAACCCCAGACCCCCCCAGTGGCTGTGGCTCCAACAGTTATTCCAGCTGCACTTCCAGCAGCTGCCCCAGTTGTGTCTCCAACTATAACTACTACAGTAGCCTTTGGAACACACCCACTGCAGTCTGTGGTAGTGGACATACAATCAGGAATCCAAGGTATGCAACCACAGCAAGAGGCTAGAACAATTGCACTCTCTCCCACATCTGCATCTCCACAGATTTTGCCCACTGTCCAGGCTAGACAAGGGCATGTGGTCATCATTGTGCCTCGTGGTGCTTCATTTGAGAACATATCAGTGATCAATCAGTCTGCACAGGAGATTGTGGCAAATTCAATTTCATTAGCAGCTGCTGGCCCTGGTGAGGAAGTCACTGCTCAGATACCTACCACTTGTATTCCATCTGCTCCAGCTCAGCCATCTGCTCAAGCTCCAGTCACTACTGCTGTGCTGTCCACACCCTCAACATCAGTACAAGTGTCTGCTCCACCAGTAGCTCCCAAGCCATTGAACACAGTGAATACTGTCTCTCAGGGCAAAGAAGGGGTTTCAGAGCCACCACTGACTCCTTCAGTACAACCTGTCTCAGCAGCAGCATGGATCAAGGCACCGCCTGCTTCTGTCATAGTTGATACTCCATCAGAACCCCCTGTAGTGAAACAAACAGTCACTCCTACTCCTAAACCCATTGTACCACCCCCAGTTCCTCCCAAGCCAACCTGCATTCCAGCAGGGTTAAAGTTCACTCACAGGCCAGGGGAAATTGTCCGCCCTCCACTGTCTCCTCAGCCTGTTCCTGTTCAAAGGGTTCTGCCTGATCTACCTAAAGCTGCCACATTACCAAGAACCAGAGAACCACCTAATGCACTGTCATTTAGTCTGACAACCCCTGTCCAGTCTAAGTTCAGTGCAACGTCTCCTAAGTCTCCTTTGTCACCCAGGTTTGCAAGATGCCTGGAGACTTATGTGGTGATAACTTTGCCATCGGAGCCAGGATCACCTGTTGAAGGGATAACCACTCAGGCCCCATTGCGGCGCGGATCTCTTCCATTCTCAAGTCTAACAGGGTCAGTTTCAGCAGCACCACTGCCAAAACCAAAACCACAGCAGGTCCCCTTCCCTCCTGCACCAGTGCCCCAAACAGAACAGATTATGGCTACATCCATAGATGTACAAGTACCAAAACGTGAGGTAATGGTTGTATCAGCTCCACCTCCACCACCAAGACCTGTAGACACAGTTGTGGCAGTACCGCCTCCACCAGTGGCAGTACAAATGGAATCAGTGGCAGGAATAGCTACAACACAACAAGCAGACCCAAGAGTGTGCATAATAGCCACACCAACACAAGCAGAACTAACACACATATTTGTACCTGCTGAACCAGTAACCATAGAAATGGAGCAGTTGGTGGCAGCTCCACCTGCATCACAGCCCCAACCTGAAGAAGCTGTTCCACTTTTGGCAGATATGGCTGCTCAGCCTCAACCAATGCCCTCTTTGGCATCGGAGCCTGCAATACCACCACCAGTACCGATGGTACCTGTGGCTGCTCAATCTCAGTTGCAACCAACTGAAATTGCTTCTGATACAATACTGAGGCAACAACCACAACAAACAGCTGCATTTGTTACTACCCAGGCCATATTGCAGGAACAGCCTGTGGCCTCTGTGCCTGTGGAAGCTACATCCATCCCACAGCAAAATCAACCTCTGGCTGCTCCACTTGTAGCACAACAAATGATGCCTGTGGGTGTTCAGCCTGTATCACCACAACCAGTTCCCCCTGTGTTTGCTCAGACTATATCACCACAGCCAGTCCCACCTGTATTAACACAGCCAGTTCCACCTGCAGCTATTCAGTCCATCTCACCACAGCCAGTTTTACCTGTAGCTGTTCAACCTATATCACCACAACCAGTTTCACCTGTGGTTGTGCAGACTATATCACCACAGCCAGTTCCACATGCAGTTATTCAGCCTATATCACCACAACCAGTTGTACCTGTGGCTGTTCAACCGATATCACCACAACCAGTTGTACCTGTGGCTGTTCAGCCGATATCACCACAACCAGTTGTACCGGTGGCTGTTCAACCGATATCACAACAGCCAGTTGTACCTGTGGCTGTTCAGCCTGTAGCAGAAAAACAAATCATGTATGTGGCTGTCGAGCCCGTATCATATCAACAACCAATGTCAGCTCTTCAGTCTGTGCCACCACAACCAGTAGACACTATCCCAGCTCAGCTTATATCACAACAACATGCAGTAGCAACTTTAGTTGCTCAACCCATAACACAAGAGCTGATGGGACATGTCGCTGCTCAGCCAATGGTACAGCAACAACCAACTGAACCTGTGGCCATTCCACCTTTTACTCAAGAACAATTGATCACATTTGTTGATGGTCAACCTGTATTGCAGCAACAACAACCTGAAACACTTCTACCAATGCAACAAAGACCTCTACACACAGCTACAGTTCTTCCCCCATCACAACAAGAGCAACCAAATGCCTACCCAGCCCAAGTTCCATTCCAATATGCAACCATGGGACAGAGTGAAACTGTTCCTCCTGGTGCATTTCATCAATTTGCACCACCAGCAGAAGATCAAGAGCCACTCATGCCAGAACCACCTACTGCTCCTGTGGCACCAGTTACATATACTCAATTCACACAATCAATAGCAAGTGAAGAAATAATAGGGCCAGAAAAAGTTGTTTCAAGTGTAAGTCAAGTGTACTCTGCAATTTCAACTACAGAGCAGCAGCCTGAAACAATGCCCAAGGTAGTGACTCAAGTTGTTACAACTGAAGTGCAGAGAACAACTATGGTTTCAGTTGTACAAGAAATAATGCCTGAAGAACCTGCCCCAGTATCACCCAGTGCTAGTGTTGTTATGGAACCAGAGACCTCTCCCATCAAAGTCCAATCAAAGCCAAAACAGAATGGAAGGATTCACTACCCAGGAGATGTCATTGATCTTTGCACTTCAAAAGTCAGTGTCACCATGACTGACAAAGGCATGGACTTGACAGCTCCTGAATCCAGCCGGCAGTCTTTCTCAAGTGATTCCAGTGGGCGGCATTCAACAGCTGTTCAGCCAGAGGTGGTAAATCTGAGTGCAGAGATTACACCAGCTACAACGCTCTCTGTTGTAACGGATAGCATCACAATAGTCACTTGCTCCGCCACCATTGCTTCGTATAACAACACTACTGAAAAACCACTGGATTTGGGCAATGCTACCTCTATGCCTCTTCCACTCACAACCTACACACCATGCAAACCTGTTGCACAGATAGTATATAGACCAGTAAATTCCCAGCCTAAAGTCACAACAAACATGGAAATTCCTGTTAATCTATCCTATGGGACTGTAGAGAGCATGTCAAGTGCAACCACACCTGTAACAATTGCACCTGGGGGCATAATGAGTGACTCTACTGGTGTTCCACCCCTTATTCCAGCTCACACAGAGGCATACGCTTCAGCCGTTGATCTTACCACATCCAAGCCTGTTATGGTAGCTCTGACCACCTCTTCAGGTGTGGTGACCACAATAGTGGAGGATGATGGGACCCCTGTGGATCTCACAGCAGGCCGAAGGGCTATCTGCTGTGATGTCATCTACAAACTTCCTTTCACAGGGAGTTGCAGAACACAGCAACCCGCCACCACAATGCCTGACAATCGGTTTGGCTACAGAGATGATCATTACCAGTATGGCACTGCTACAACCCTTGGCATCACAGACCTTAGTAACATGAAAAGCTCAGTTTCAGATAACAATTTCTCTGAGGCTGGACTCTTCTACCACGAAGGTAAAAATGGATTAGGTTACCACAATGGAGCTTCAGACGGTGCCATAGACTTGACTTCTGCAAAAATGTCTACTGGTGAGTATGATTTTGTCTTCATGTTATGTCATCTTTTGCATGTGGTTCCTTTTTGTTCCTTTCCCATTTTCTCATAAAATGTAAATATTGATTTCTGTTCTGTTTTGCTTAATTTTTGTCTTTTTTTCTTTTTCACACAGATGCTTGCATGTGCCTGCGTGTTTTCCCACAGTGTTTTGGCTTTGCTTCATGCTAAAGAATAAGCATGAAAAATGTGCATGCATTACTTCTCTACTACTACTCATTCATGTTTTTCTTTTTGATATATTGCATGCCAATACTTTCGTATTTAATCACTGATGAAGAATGAGCTTAAGATCATATATATATATATATATTTTTGATTATACAACAGATGAAGCTTTGGACTACTCAAGCAAAGGCACCAGAGCGATTACCATCATCACCACTGCACATCAGAGTGTGCTAAGGTCAACAAATGGAATTGTTTATTCATCTATTGCTGAGCCCATTCCATCCACTTATGCAATAACCACTCAGCCAGGGTCAATATTCACTTCAACATACAATGATTTGGCCGAATTACAACCAAGTAGCACTATAGAGGCATTCTCAACTTTACAAAATGTCCCTACCCCTTATGGGTTCATACCAGTAACAGCTGCTGGTCAGATCATTTCACATGAGACTGGACTTTCCAAAGAGATTTTGCCTGCAGTCCTTGCCAACCTTTTCCCAGGTATGGCACCATACCCTGAAATATATTCTGATGCAACCCTTGAAGCCATAGCAGCCTCACTGGACACTTTGCTCTCCCCGAACTTCCCTGGTTTTGATGATGGCAAGGATCAACAGTATTATGCTGAGCGTGAGTTCCTTGAGTTGGAGAAGTTGAAGCAGTTATGCCTTGCTGAAGAGCTTGAGTGGGAAAGGCAAGAAATCCAGAGGTTCCGGGAGCAGGAGCAGATGATTGTCCAGAAGGAGATTGAAGAGTTGCAGAACATGAAGCATCAGTTGCTGTTACAGCAGGAAGAGGAGCGTCAAGCCCACTTGATCCTGCAACAGGAGACTTTCGCCCAGCAGCAAGTGCAGCTTGAGCAGATCCAACAACTTCAGCAGCAGCTGCAACAACAACTGGATGAACAGAAAATATACCCATATGGCCGAGACACACTGGAAGGCAGGTCCCCTCCAATCAATACAGACACACGTTTCCTGCACCAGCAATATATTGGCAGAGGTGATGGCCAGTATTGGCCTGTTAAGGATGACACTTCAACGCCCTCCTTAGTACCTGGTCAGGACCAACAGATCTTGGGCACTGCTCCCACTGAAGGCATTCCTGAATCAGCAAGAGTTATTAAAGATGCTAAAACCGACTCCGCACTTGCAGTGAGTGGCAAGAAGATTGTTGACAGTGGTGTGCAGACTGATGATGAAGATTGTAATGAAAAGCCATATCCTGGCAGGAGAAGAAGGAATAGGAGAAGTGTGGACAGTTGCGTTCAGACTGACGATGAAGACCAGGATGAATGGGACACTCCCATCAGAAGCAGGCGGAAGTCTCGATCGAGTAAATATGGAGATTCTGAGAAATGCAAGTCTTCTAAGGTCTCTAGCATTGCCATACAGACAGTAGCTGAGATATCAGTTCAGACAGATCATTCTGGAACCATTAGGCGTTCACCTGTGCGAGCACACCTCGACACCAAGATTGATTTCCCTGGGACTGGAAGACAGCTCAGAGGAGAAGAGTCTGACTCTGATGAATCATCATCGCACACGGGTCCCATAGAGATTGGTATAACCACCCATCTCAAAGCAGATGGCACTGGCTCCACTCCAAAGTCCCCAAAAGTTCTGTATTCTCCCGTCTCACCTATGTCTCCAAATAAGTCCATAGAGTATAGCAAGTCAGGCAAAGGTGGACAGAAGATGCTCACTGTTGAACATTCAAGGCACTCCCCAGGCAGTCCTAGATCACTAAAGCCTTCACAAAGATCCCTGTCTGACAAGTCTCTAAGCCCAACTACTGAAGACAGAATGACATCCACCTACCATTACTCTGAGAACTATGCGGTGAGTAAATCTTAAATGATTGAAAATCTGTAATCATTGTTTTGCATTGTAAGTATTCCAGTCTAATGTCCATCTATCATATGCTGTGATCATTTATGTAGCCTCATATTGCATTGAGTAGAAATGGTTGTAATTAACAGTGCTGTTTGTTTTGTTATTTTGCAGAGCAAAGGTTCACAGAGTGGCACACCTTATGGTTCTCAGAAAAAAGTCAAGCGTACCCTGCCACACCCTCCACCAGAGGAAGATAACATTGTTGGACCATCTGGGTATAGCACTGGCTCAGCTCGAAGAAGGATGTGTAGGAATACCACTATGGCTCGTGCCAAAATCCTGCAGGACATCGACAAGGAGCTTGACCTGGTGGAGAGGGAATCCTCCAAGCTCCGCAAGAAACAGGCAGAACTTGATGAGGAAGAGAAAGAAATTGATGCCAAATTGAGGTACCTAGAGATGGGCATCAATCGTAGGAAAGATGCTTTGTTAAAAGAGAGGGAGAAGAGAGAAAGGGCTTATTTGCAAGGGGTGGCAGAGGAAAGAGACTACATGTCAGATAGCGAGGTCAGCAATATCAGGGAGGCGAGGCGTAATGGCCGGGGGCTTGAAAGACCACGAACTGCTCCACAATCCGAATTCAACCAGTTCATCCCAGCACAGACTGACAACGAGTCCCAATATGGAGAATACTATCAGTATGCCCCTCAGACCCAAGCAGACAGCCATTACCCCCAGCAAACGCTGTACCAGCAGCAGTCTGTCTACCATCAGCAGGTGTCCCCCTATCAGACCCAGTCTGTGTACTCCTCAGTGCCGAGCCTTCAGCAGTCCCAGCAGACAGGCTACCAACATGCCTCTCAGCTGATGATGATGCAGCAAAAGCCAAGGCAGTCCGCCATTTCAGAACTAGAGCCGAAGATCACCACCAACTATGAGGTGATTCACAACCAGCCACTCCTGATGGTCCCCTCCTCCACTGAAAGCACATATGGCGTTTCTCAGCTTGGGGGGAAGTACAGCAACCTAGACCTTAGGATGGCCTTGGAGGAGAGGGGCAGCATGGCCAGCAGCCCAATGTCCAGTATCTCAGCTGAGTCCTTCTACACAGACATTGACCACCACAATGCTAGGAACTATGTTTTGATTGATGACATTGGTGAGCTCACAAAGGGCTCTTCTGGACTCAGTTCCAGCTTCACCATCCCAGATAAAGACATGACTAAGGCTGACCGCCTGCTCCGTGCAGCAGAGGTGCGGCGCACAGCAGAAGTGGCTGACTTCCTGGGCTCCGGGAGGCTCTCCTATGGAAAGACTGAGGAGGACTCAATGGAGGAGCCATATGAACTTAAACTTCTGAAGCAACAGATTAAGCAAGAGTTCCGGCGGGGTACAGAGGGTCTGGATCCCCTCACTGGCTTGCCACATTACTTGCCAAGTGACAGCAGCTACAGACACTTCCCTAAGTCAGAGAAATACAGCATCAGCAGGCTCACCTTGGAGAAGCAGGCTGCTAAACAGCTCCCTGCCTCTGTCCTGTACCAGAAGCAGTTAAAGCAGAAAAAAGCAGCGCTAATGGACCCAAAAATTACAAAGTTTTCCCCCATTCAGGAAAGCAGGGATCTTGAACCAGACTACAGTCATTTTTTAGCATCAACCGGGTCCTCGGTGGGTGGGCTGGCCACCAGGGCTCGGCTTCTTCAAGACGAAATTACCTTTGGGTTGAGGAAGAACGTATCAGAGCAACAGAAATATCTGGGCTCTACTTTAGGCGCTAACCTGGCGCAGTCTTTAAACTTGGGACAGTCTCTCAACCTCAGCCCAGGGTTGAGATCATCATTACAAGACGACGGCACCTACCCTAGTGGTACTCGCTCTAGACCTTCGTCCCGGCCATCCTCTGTGTACGGACTTGACCTTTCCATAAAAAGAGACCTGTCCAGTTCCTCACTTAGGTTAAAGAGTGAAGGTGAGGGTATGGACACATCATTTGGTTCAGCCAGAGCCAAACCAACCAGCCTTCCCATCAGCCAGAGCAGAGGACGCATCCCAATAGTGGCCCAGAACTCTGAGGAAGAGAGCCCATTAAGTCCAGTCGGTCAGCCCATGGGTATGGCTCGAGCATCAGCCGGCCCACTCCCCCCAATTTCGGCTGACTCTCGGGACCAGTTTGGCTCAAGCCACTCCCTCCCTGAGGTCCAGCAGCATATGCGGGAGGAGTCCAGGACCCGCGGGTACGACCGCGACATAGCCTTCATCATGGATGACCTGCAGGGTGCCATGTCTGACAGTGAAGGTAAATTTGCTCTAAGCCTGTCTCCAAATCCTGTGGATATGCGCTTCATGCATGGACCTAATTGTGTTCATATCTGTGTGTGTCTGCTTTAAGTGCATGATGATTCACTTCCTGTTTGCCATGCTTTCATCTGGCTTCTGTAAGACATTGCATTTAGATTGTCAAGTGTGTCAAGTGATGTATATGTTGTACTTATTTTCTCTTCTGAGACACAAATATTTATTTGTGAATCTGTTCTATGTGTGTGTTCTTCTCTTAATCAAACTATCTTCATGCTTTATTTAAGTCATTCATGTTTTTTTTTTTCAAACATAATGTCTGTACATTTTAAGGTAATTGTAATTCACTAATGATAAGTAGCTTGATGCTTAAATCAAAATTAGGTTGAGGGTATAACGGTTAAGCTGAAGGTGCCATTCAGAACAGACAATATATTAGCTTAAAGGGAAACCTTTCCTCCCAAAATAAGATATATTGTCACATTTTTTGTATATATGTAGATATTAGCAGTCATGACCCCATAGTTCTAACACTATCCAGCATTGTACCAAAAATGATTATCCATGTTATATTATTTCAATTTGTGTCATATACTGTAAAAGTCGGTCAACAGTTTGATAAAGAAATATGTGCTCAGTGCATTCCTCAGGCAGTTATGGATTGCTGACCACAGAGGTTTTTACGCTGAGTCATGGAGCCTTAAGGCCAGTGCCTTGGCATAAAGGTCACAGATTTGATTGTGTATTTACTGGACTGTCTTGCTCACTTTGAGTGAATGTCATTAATTCCCATAACTACTGCTCCAGCTGAATTGTGTAAATTCAAAACCCCTTCCTTTGTGTATTAGCTCAGGATTGGATTATGTAGTAGCCTATATGGGACATTTGATTTGCTTAAAAAATCTCTAAGTCTAAAGTCTCTAAGGCCATTCCTTAGGCTGAGTTTTTTTTGTTTGTTGTTTTACAAAAAAGCTCCTTCCTTTATTACTGTCTTTTCCGTTGTCATTTAATCATTCTGCATTGTTGCATGTCATTATATCTTCTGTTTATGTGTGTGTGTGTGTGTGCATGTGAAAGAGGAATAGAGAGAGAGAGAGAGAGAGAGAGAGAAAGAGTTGAAGCGTGAGAGAGAAATAAAGCAGAAATGAACTTGCATGCATTTGTTTGATGTCTAATTTGCTCATTTGCATGTTTGCTGTTGGTTGTGATTGATTCTGAAATATTTTATAATTTTTCACATCATAAGATCGTCAGCCTTGTTTTACACTTCTTCTGAGCACACTTCAAACTTCCCACATGACTGTTTCTGGGATTAAAATAGATTTCATTAAATATGCAAAAGACTTTATGTGCAAAAAAACATTTTCAGCCACATGATAAATCTGTAGAGAACAGGAAATATTCTCCAGGTCATGAGTTGAGGGAATAAAACACTAAGAAGAGAATATGTATATATTAGGTAACACTTTATAATTACTAATATAACTACTATAACTACTAATATAACTACACACAATTCATCATTTATTAAGCCTTTGTTACTTATTAGTTAATGGTTTGTTCATCATTAGTAATTTCTAATTTATCATCAGTAAAGCATTTGTTCACACAGTTATAAATAGTTTGTTCATAGTAAATAAGCCTATCCAAAATATGTTTATACATTATTGTTAATACTTAATAAATTATGTAATAATATGTTTTTGATTAAGTAATATTTCCATTATTTAACAGTTGTTACATACTGTACATGCACTAATGATTAGTTAGGGTGAGGATATTTTTTTATATTTTATAAACCACTTCCTAATACTATAATTAATAATTAACTCAGGAGTTACAAGTGGTTAGTTAATGATATTTAACCACTTGTATTAGGAAGTGGTTTATAATAAAATATGTATCCTCACCCTAACTAATCATTAGTGCATGTGTATGTAACAACTGTTAAATAATGGAAATATTACTTCATCAACAAAATATTATTGCAAAATGCATTAACAATAATTCATAAACATATTTTAGATATAGGCTTATTTACTATGAACAAACCATTTATAACTGTGTGTACAAATACTTTATTTATGAGAATTAACATAGGAACAATGCTTTACAAATGATGAACAAAGCATTTTGTAATAGTTTGCAACTGATAATAAGAAAATGATTTCATTATAAGTGGTTGTTTCATTACTTATTAAGTATAAATCATGTTTACAAACATATTTTTTGGATAGGCTTATTTACTATGAACAAACCATTTATAATTGTGTGAACAAATGCTTTACTGATGATAAATTATGTATGAACAAGAAATTACTAATATGAACAAACCATTAACTAATAAGTAACAAAGGCTTAATAAATGATGAATTGTGTGTAGTTATTATAAAGTGTTACCAAATATTGTTTTATCGCTCAAACCAAGGTACCATCAGGTCAGTTTTCAACAGAGAGTTATTCTTTGCTCAGTTGATGCCACTGATATAAAACTACAATAGTAGGCTATCGTTGCTCAGTGTCATAGATATAAAAGTCTGCGTATGCCTTGGTTTTCAGCACTAAGTGACCCCCTGCTGATATTGAGCAGAGATGATCCCACACTCTTTCATGAGTATCTTTCGAGTATCACACACGGTACAGTATTAGTATCACATTTCTAAATCCTAAGACCCACACCGACCCACCTTCTGAATGATCACAGGCACAATGCAGCCCTATTTTATCACTTCTGGTGTTGACAAATATGCATTAGTCATCGTGATATTTACGCAGCTAGTGTGATGCCTTTACTGTAGAAACCAAGAATGTTATCACAACCCTCCCAGGTATGTTAACATGCTCTAATGCTTAACTGTTGCTCAACTGTATTTCCCTCGAGAAATTAACCTCTTTGAAAGACCTTGTCTATGAGTCACACTAGGATACACTGCAAATGTAGGAGACTGTGGGTCTTTCAAAGAAGTTTTAACTGGATCTGATGCTCTGCCCTGTGTCCTGTATGCATATTTGTTAGAGTAAGCTGCTGACCACTGCATTTTCCCAACGTATGCGTAGCACAATACAAACATGCTAGTACATTGCTACCTTATAATTCACCTATAATCAGGTGTGCATGGTTTCTAGATACCCTGAAAAAGTGTATCAATTGAGACATAAGGACAGAGCACAACAATATTAGAAATTTTGGACATTTTTGAATGTTTTAGGAGTACCTCTGTTTGCACCAAGACCCATAAAGCATGTTTCACAAAAATAGGAAGTGCATGTCAAACAGCTGCATTGGTCGCTACAGTTGAATGTTCACAAAATGAGCATTTATAGCAGTAGAAGCCTTATAGCACCACCAGACACAGTCAGCACTGGATCTAGAAACGTTTTGTCATGGATACTGCCTAACAAAAACCTCTAAAATATAACTTTCATCACCGCAGGAGTTCCTAGCTGGAATATAGAAGGTGAGAAAACACTGAAAACTGCACAATGACATTCAAAGTCCCCCATACAGCATATTTACACCACACCCATACATGTCATAGTCAGTGCTGGGCATTTCCCCTGTGGTATTTTCAGACCCATGCATTCTGGCATTCATATTCATGCCCTCTTGCGTACACTGTAGGTATGTTCCTGAAGACCTGGTCATGCATACCATGTATACATACTGTACATAAATGCATATGTTTGTTAAATCACTTCCACAATTTGTCTGAATGCCAGATGTGCTTGTGTTGAGGCCTTCACCCTCCTCTGGTGCCTCGTATACATCACAGCACCATTCACTTACACGTAGATCGCCTGGTGCTCATCACGTCGGATGCTTTCCGGTGGCCTGCAAATGGATGGAGAGTGTGAGATTTAATGAGACACTTGCAGATGTAGGGAACATAAAGTCCTCGGTGCGATTCAGCCAAACAAGCTCCCACTGCCAGCTTCCATCTCACTCTCTCAGGACCGACATTAAAGAATTGGGAGAGAAATGTGCTTGCACAGAGAGGCTCTCCATCCTGATTTTCAATGAGAGTGCTTGTTGAGGGGGTGTGCTACCTCCAGAGCAGAGATGAATACAAAAGCAATTTTTTTTTATTTCTTCCAGAAATATATTCTAGTCTATTTGAATGGTTTTTTTTTTCTTGTTATCAACATCACATAATAATTCCTCCCTTTGGGAAGTCAAAGTCTATTGCATGGCTCATCCAGAATTATAAGAATGTTCCAGTGATAATGGAATATAATGGAATTGTATTTTCAACCACAACAGGAAGCCTCAACAAAATGATATCAAATTATTTCTGTTTAATCAACTTTTTATACATAAATAGTGTAATTTCAAACAACAGTCATGTAAGAGTTATATCATTGCAAAGTATTCCAAACCACTTACAATTTAATCCATGTCTGGCAGTATGGCAGATACTACTGTGAAGAGGCAGTAGTTCATTATTGAGTCAGGTTTGTGTAGGATTGAAGAAAAACACTTCCCCTGAACCCCCTGTCATGAGAGTGATACAACCATGTCATAAACATGTCATGGACTATATCATATCCTGTTGATGTTCATCATAACGGTCAATATGAAATGACATGACAGTGTCGTGTTGCCATTTTTAATAATTACCATGGCAGAATTTCTGGATGCCATATAAAAATATCACGTCATCGTGTTGAAAGCTGTCATGACAGTCTTTGATAATGATCTGCTAAATCATTGAACAGTGACTTTCATCAACTTATGACAAGATAGGAACATCTGTCATGACATGGTTATAACATGTATGTTAGGCGTAAAGTCAATCCCCGAGGTAAATAATGTAGTGTAGTAATGTTCTGACCATCAATATACCAATATGACACTCGAGTGAGTGGTTACATAATACTCCAGAATATTCAAGCAGAAGTGTGGAAGGCATCTTTTCTCTGACTTCCAGAGAGAAAAACAAACTCTGCGTGTGTATGTGTGTGTGTGTGTGTGTGTGTGTGTGTGTGTGTGTGTTTGTGTACGTGTGCATAATGCATAGGGGTGTGTTTGTCTATTTTGGTGTGTATGTGGTGGTGGTGTGTGGGACTGTTCTGGGTGTCAGTTCTACGCGGGAGAGTTCCGTTTCACTTCCAAAGCATGCTGATCGATACTCGGGTGTGTCTGCATGTCCAGACAAGCATGTGGTGTGCTCAAAGGAGCTGTGTATGTTTGTGATAAAGAATAACGAATATACCACTTAATTTCCTACCCCAACAGCTTACCACCTAAGGCAAGAGGAGAGCGACTGGTTTGATAAACCACGCATTGGACGTCCTGGCCAAAATAATGGTCAACAGCTGGATAGTAGACAGGTAGAAAGCTATACTGTACATGCAGTACATCTAAACAAAATAACTACTCTCTCTCTTTCACTCTCCCTTTCTCTCTCTCTTTCTCTCTCTCTCTCTCTACACACATAGACACATACGGGACCACCTGCCTATTCATGCTCAGAATGTTGTTTTTGTTGTTTTTTTTGTAATTTGATGATTTGATCTGCCAAATTTACACTGGTTTTACTGTTTCAGATGAAATCAATGCATTACCCATTTCCCCACACTCGTCTAAAACTTCAGAGGGACCCTAAAGATAACAGTGTGTCGGGTAAAAGAGTATCTCTTTATTTTTTTTCTCTTCAGTAAGATTATTTTTAAAGAAAGGCTTTAGTTGTAAACAAAATGGTGTGTAATACTGAGAAGGCATGACCCAATTAATATAAGAACAGCCTCTGATCTATGTTTAATGAAGGCTGTTATGGTAGAAGATCAGGCAGTGTTTCTTTTACATATTTAACATGCAAGGCCTTGGTGATTAAAATCACATTGAAAAATAAACAAAATATTATTTTTTATTCTGTTGACAAAAATAACCAGCAGTTTTCTCTGCTATTTGGTCAGGAAATGGATTGGGAATTCGAGTGGTTGGTGGCAAGGAGATCCCTGGGGCGAACGGGGATATCGGTGCATATATTGCCAAAGTCACCCCTGGTGGACATGCTGAACAGTCAGGGAAAGTGGTGGAAGGTAAGACATCCAGTGATCTCACGTGTCTGATCTATCTCCATGCATTTTCTTCTCTGCAGGGACGCAAGAGCTTGATTAGCGGGCTGATGATCCAGTATCACAACGAAAAGGCTCATATGCCACTTTGCTATTTCAAGATAGACGCCAACCCCAGTGCTGAATAGATGTTCATTGCTACCGTCTGTTTCTCTCTTTTGATACCACTTCAATGCAGTTGCTGAATATGGCTGCAGTGAGGCTTCAGTAGGCGCGTTTCCCTGCCACTTGCATCTAATTTAAGAAGCAATTCTTTACCCCCTGACTGAACTGCTGTCCTTGCAACCGAAGTCTGCACATTCGCATCTAGCACTCGGGGCCACGGGGCCAGTCAGGGCCTGGCGTCTCGCCGGTCGCCAGAACTGAGTCTGAATCTCAAAGGATGTTCGTAAAGCCAGCAATCTCTCCAGATGAAAAAAAATGCCTTTGAGCTAGAAATGTCAAGAGTGCAGAGAACCAGTATGAGGGAGGCGGGGAGGGAGACGCCTGGGCCTTTGGTTTTAATCCTAAGCCCTCTGGGAGGAGACGATAAGGGGGCAGCCATTGGTGTAAGCTCACTGGAGCCGTCATTATGCAGGGTTCACTGGGGACCGAGATGGCCTTTCTCTCAGTGATGGTAATGCTTTCGGTGAATGACTAAAGATATGGCAATGCTTTCAGTAAATGACTATAGATAAATAGGATTATTAATAGATCAAAAAGTTAATAAATTAATGGTAGCAGTTTTTGTTTTAAGTGTTGGTCATCATTTACATTTTTTTGTTCATATCATATTTATTTTCAGCAAACATGTACTTAGACAATATACAGTAGTTATGTGCTGCTATTTGGTTCAAAACGATTGCTATTCGGTTCTAAACGCAGCCTACTCAATTCACTGTCCTAAAAATAATCTTTCTGTAGAGTATACTCTGATGTGCTTACACTGAAATTAGAATTGATTCCTTGCATAGCATAGCCAATCATTTTCTCAGAAAGACTGGAAACAGAGCTGAATTCCTTAGAGCCTTCATAAGGTGAGGCTGTCTGTGGGCTTCGGTTTATATCTACAGCTTGCTTTATCTTGTTGCGTTTTTTATTTGCTGTGATATTGGGTGCAGTGATCTGGAATCAGATTAAGAGAGCATCACTAGTGTATCTTGAACAGTGATTTCCGGAGCCTTCCTCCTCTAGCACCTGCAGTTTACATGCCTGTAGCAATTGATGAACCCTGTGATTGCAGCTGCTATAGAGTGTCATGAGCAAACATCAAATATCATTACTTGTGTGCTTGTGCACGGGCACGTGTCTATACATGTGCTCACGCAGACACATATGAGCACACACTCTCTCTTACAGACATACACACTCACACAAACATACAAACACACTCACACAAACATACAAACACACACACACACACACACACACACACGCACACACACACACGCGCGCACACACACACACACACACACACACACACACACACACACACACACTACCTCACACACATAGAAAGAGAGCAAGAGAGTCAGACAGACAGAGAGAGAGAGAGACACAGACACAGAAATCCATTAGAGACTGAAATGATTTAATTGCAACCTGCCTTGCCAGGAAGGCCTCCTGTTGACAGAGTGAATGTTGGTTCTTGGTTCTTCAAACAGCTGAATACACTCTATTGTCGCCACACAGCTCGTGAACTGCTCCGTAAGCAAAAGGCCTATCTGAAGACTCGCTTTCATTTGTGTAAGTGGTGGTGAGCTGCGCCTGGGTGCCTCTGGGTTTGCTGTGCCGTTTTTAAAAGCCTGTTTCTTCCCCCTCTCTGCCTCTCTATCATTCTCTACGCTCAGCTCGCTTTATTGGCATGCTTTTCCTCTCGCTCTTTCTCTCTCTCTCTATCTCTGCGTGTGAATAGAACTCTGAGACAGACTGTAATTTAAAGGAATGTAAATGCGTTGAAGCTAAATTAAATAATGAAATCTTCAATTTCCCTTTCGTTTTTTTTTTGTTTTTGTTTGAATACTCTGATTGCACTTTGTTTGGTAGAGCTTTTCCTCTCTCTTTAAGGTCTTAGCAGATAACCTCCATTTGGTAAATGAATGTGCTTTGTTATTATGGTGATAGGTGCAGTTTGTTTCCAAAGGGAGAATGTTTAACCTGTGTCTATGAGATCTTCCCATCTGTCTGGTGTTGACGTCTGTGTGACGTAGCTGACCAACTGCTAAGCACTTTATCTTAAGCAGACTTTAAGATAAATCCTGCATACTAATTTGAAAACGCTGTTGTCACGTTTTGGAACACACTATCCAATTTTAACATATTACATGTGATAATATAATTGTTAACATAATTGTTATATCTGCTAAATCCTATAACCATAACCATAACCATAGTTGGATAAACAAAATAATACCCCACCCAAACAAACAACAAAAGAAAATAGCCTTCATAACACTGTTTTTCTGAAGTCTTCTGTGTATATTCACTGATGTGGTTGACATCAACCTGAAGCATGCTGTCCACTGTCCATACACAGGAATGCAGGTCCTGGAGTGGAATGGAATTGCCCTGACCGGCAAGACCTATGAGGAGGTGCAAACCATCGTGGGTCCACAGAGTGGGGAGACTGAATTATGTGTGCGACTGTAAGTCAGAACTTCCATCTCACTCCAGCACAAGCATATCTATTCCAGTGCCAATCTATGAAATTGTTATTCTTATTTTTACCACTCCATTTTTGTATAGCAGTACAATTCTGCACGGATAACACTTTATAATAACCACCACTTACAAATTGTAAATAGATAGTCTGATAAACTTCAGAAGAAGTTATTTAATTGTTAATGTGTGTGCATGTAGTTATTTAATAGATTAGTAACAAGTTGTGTAACTGATAACAAGCAATGACTTGATAAGTAATACATGTATACAACATAACACTATAACACTAGTGTTGAATATTTTCTTATTGTACACTCACATTATTTTGTGCAAAGGCAGCATTTATAATATATCATCACTTATAAATGGTAAATTGTGCTTTATTAATGTTTGGTTAGAACTTAAAACTGGAAAACCATCTATAAACATGTTTTGGATTGCTATTGTAAAGTTTCAACTGATTATTATACAGTACCTTGTATAAATATTAATGAGTAGTTTGTAAACCATCTATAAACATTATTTGAATGGCTATCGTAAAGTTGCAACCGGTCATTATAATCAATCGTAGAAATGTTAATGAGTAGTTTGTTAGCCATCTATAAGCTTTATCTGGATGGTTATTGTAAAGTTGTAACAAATGTTTACAATGCTTTTACAATAGTAATACATTCTGTGTAGTGCATCAATAAATACTATTTCGATGGCCATAATAAAGACTGCGACTGGTGTTGTTAATAAACACTTTGCAGAACATACATAAACATTATTTGCATGGCCATTACAAAGTTGCAAGTGATATCTACAATTTTTAGTTATTGGTTGGTAAATTCTTTGTAAGTTCTTTGTTAAAGCATTACTACCCCAACCCCACCCATGTTACATATTAACAGATTATTGGTGCACTATTCATAGAATTGTAATTGATTTTTGTAATCAAGTACAGAGCTTTTATTAACAAACCTTTCAGACAATATTGCAGCAGTTTATCACAAATGAACAGGGTGGGATATGAGAAAGATGACTCAATAAGTGAAGAGAACTGAGCAGTAATATTTTTTTCTCATTATTACAAAACTAATGGCATAATACCTTACAGTAGGCCTGTTATCAGATCTGTTATCACTTTACTTGAAGGTGTCTACATTAGAGTGACATGACACTGTCATAACCCTAACACTAACCCTAACCCTAACCCCAACTTGTCATGACAAAAACCGAATGACACTTGACAGAAGCAAGTGACAGAAGCGTTATGTCATAAATGTTTATGACTTCTTTATAATGTTTATGACATGTTCATGACAGTTTCATGTCACTCTTATGTAGATACCTTCAAGTAAAGTGTAACCAAATAATCTTTGTCTGTTTTGGGGCTACTTGATGGCACAACATGGTAGACTTTGGGGACTTGTTCCCTATGCAGATGTAAGGGGCAAATTCTAAGCATAGGAGAAAACAGTAGTTCATACACACATACACAAACCTGCCAACACTTTTATCATCAAGCTAGGATAGCAAATTAAATATTTTTCAGGCTTTAACGCCTTAATTTCAATACTTAATTTCGCATAAATAGCATTTCACAAGCATTTAGTACATTCTCCACAATAATCTTGGATGGCAAACCACCTGTGAAGTTTAACATTTTATTTTGCATTTATGAAACATACAAGAGCATAAGAACATAGAAAAACAGCTTGCACCTTCCAAGGATTTTCAAACAAGAGGATGTTAAAAAAGAGTTGTACACCTATTAGCAATCCATCAACAACAAATAGGTGAGCCAAGGACCTGGTAAGAGATCACCTGATTGTGATCAAGTGGAATAAATGGCTAGGGCTATCATTTGTTAACATGCCTGTAGAGTACCTCTACACCCACCGTTTGCATATAGTGGCATTACTGTATCATTATTGCTTTTTAAAGTTTTTACAGTTTTTATCGCGTTGTTATGTTAGCCTATTCTTTGCTATCTGCTTATTCTCATCTCTCAATGCGTATCCATGGGGTAATGCTACATATAAGCATTGCCTGTCTGTTCATAAATCTCTTCAATATTATGATCAGACATTCTATTATCAGTATACATAAATACTCTTTTATAGATCACCAATGAAATAATTATTTGGGCCATTACATGTTACTTGATACTTTCAATGATTAACTAATTATTTTAATAAACAATTGCAACTTTACAGTCGCCATGCAAATCATGCTTAAATCATGCTTAGAGACCTTATATAATATAAACCATTGCCAAATTGTCAATAATCTATGAAACATATATAATTAATAATCATGGTAAAATATTAAAAGTCATTTTAAAATAATTTATTATCTGTAAACATTATAAAATATAATCACTTAGTTATTATTAACAGTAATTCATATTAATAGTAGGAATGACTATAAACAATAATAAAACCATACAGTAATTTACCATTCGTAAGCAATAGTTATCATGTGTTGTATCAAGTGTTTCCCCTCCAATTCTTTTACCGTAAACACAAAACACAGCTTGCATGTCTCTCATGTTTTCTTTCTGTGTGTCCATCCCTTCCTGCCTTTGTTTCTTTCTCCCTCTCATAGGGACCTGAATATGCTCGCTGACTCTGAGCATCCACAACACCTGGAGCTCCACACACAGATGAAGGCTGGTGAGGGAGCCATTTTGTGATCTGTTTCACCTTACTAGCTCAGTTTGTCTCTGTAATTGTTGTTGATGCATGGGGCATTGTATTTTTATGTTTCTTAGCAGAAGCTTTTGTCCAAAGCGACTTACAATGACACAGTTACATTAACATTAAAATTATCGGAACGTCACATATTACCAACCATCGCATATGTCCAACCTCTTACGTGTATGTGTCACTTAATTTTCATTTCTATACAAACCAAGACGGTTAGCTATGTACCAAAAATTACATTTTACTGTGACTCAAAGAGCTGTAAACAGTGTTGTAAGGCTGCGCGTACAAATCCGCTGGTACAAATCCAGTGGAACGACGACGAGAATTATCGGGCTAACCGTTGATGTGCCGTGAGAAAGGTTGGGAATAAATACCCACCAGCCCAGCACTAAACTCCGAGCATGGTACATAAAATCGGATATTTCAGGCAGTAAAAGCCCCGGTAAGAACCAAACTAGATTTTGTTCAAATCTACACACCTATGGCTACTGAAAATGTAAGGTTCATTTAGCAAATGTTATTTTGAAGTATTAAAAACCATCGTTGTTTTAGAATTTTCGAAGAAATGGTTGGTAATTAGCACGTTTACGATAAGAGTTTAAATTTAGGCAGCCTAAATAATAAGGTAAACCAATGAGTCTTCAGACACTTTGTGAAGATACCAAAACTATTGCGAGAACAAAGATCAGTAGGTAGGCCTAATAAATACTTACAATGAGGGGTCACAGAAGAAAAGAGTGATGACTGTATCCTCTTTTTATCCGGCTCTTCACAATGCTAGTAAAATGCTGCATTGACTTGAAGGGGATTTCCCAACGTTCTACGGTCAAATACATGTAATTATCGCTAAAACCCGCTAAAACATATAATTACCGCTGTCAATGGCAACTGGTTTGGTGCTTCTGATTTACATCTTTCATATCACTCCGCAAGTAGTCCGGTCACTTCTTGGAACTGAACTGGAATCAAACAGCTGTGTTTGATTCCAGTTCAGCGTGTGTTGTTTCTCAGCAAAAGCCACGACAAAATGTGGAGTTTATTTTTTCGTTTTGGCAAGTAGCCGTATAATAAGCGGGATAATGTATAGGTCATTATTGGGAAAATAAGTCCCTTCAGGGCGAAGCAAGACCGGTTCCAGTTTGCCCTGTCGGGCCTTATTTTCCCGATAATGACCGGCGTTCCATACATTATCCCTTACTTAATGTTAATAGAAGTCAGACATAGAAGATACTCCTCAGAAGACTGCAGTGGACGAGAGGGGAGTTAGAGCTGGATCAAGGAATTAAAGGAGAGACTTTCTGGGGATGTGTTTGTGAGCCCCCATGTTCATGCCCCAAGTGTAGTGCTGTAGCTGCCTGATTGCTTTAGCTGTTGGCCATATAGCAACTCGAGCTAGGTAAAGCCCATAGTAGTTTTTTTTTTTTCGTATCGACAGTACTCGGTGACCCTGATAAATCTATGTGAAAAAAAAGTAGCTGTATCTCTCCTTTAAGATAAAGGGCTTCACATGAGGGCTGACACTCATGTGGAATAATGCATTTAAATAAATAAAAGCCTAATTGATCATGAGATTAAATGTATGTGATACAATTGGTTGAAATTGCATATTACTTTGTGACATGATCCATATGATATTTCATGTAATAGAAGTGATGAAAAATATGCACTCTGCATGTAGTATAGTACACGTGTTCTTGGCATCTGTTGTGTTTGCAGCGCCAGGGAGTGAAATAAATGTTCTGTGATATCAAGTATGACATTTTGCTCGGGTGTTATTGCTCAATGCGCCACGGTATGCGCTGCATGTTTGCTGTGCAGGGGACAGGCAGCGCTCCCCCGGCGTGGACCCCAAGCAGCTGGCTGCAGAGCTGCAGAAGGTGTCCCAACAGCAGGCCCCCGGTACTGTGCTGGCCGCCCACATCCACTCTGGCACCGCCTCAGCCACGTCCAGTGCTGTGCCCAGCCCAGGCCAACCTGGCTCCCCCTCCGTCAACAAAAAACGGCACGGCAGCAAGGTAGGGTTGCACAGTGTCCCTCTAGACATGGTGCAGATTAAAGGTGCAGTCCTTGATTCCAATCCAGTGCACCTTGTGTCATGTTCAGAAAATGACCTCTCATGGACCTCTAGCAATCTATTCCTTATGTGCGTCAACAAAAACATTTCTGGCTCTAAACAAAGCAAATCTGACCATGCGGATTAACAATCATGTTGCTTCAGGAGCATTGGGGGGGAGCCGAAATATCAACAACTTTTCATCGCTGATTTGCCTTGTTTGAAGAGGTTTGGTAAAATAAAACCAGCTGTAAACATTGTGTCTGCTTGAGACATTTCTTCAGATGTGTGTGAAGTGTGTGATCATTTGATCTGATCTGGTTCAAATGTACCTCCGGGTCACAAACCTTGGTATAATCATCCGTTGGCCTTTGAGCAGCAAAAAAGCGTAAAAGTGGCAACTTTAAAGTGGATCTAATGGTGCTGGATGAGGGAGACTGGCCTCAAAGATGACCTTGCCCTGGTGAAGGATTAGTAGTTGGGCAGGGCTGACTGATGTTGGGTCATTGCAGCTTTGATCACTTCTTGTTTTCACTTCAAATGAGCAAGCTCAGAAAGGTTACACAGGGAGGTATTCATCTAAAAAAACATGACAGTTAATTAAGGACAGGCACGAGGTGTGTGTAAGTGTGTGTGTGTGTGTGTGTCTGTGAGTGTGTGTCTGTGAGTGTGTGTGTGTGAGAGAGTACAAGGAATGATGGACAGACAGACAAATAGAAAGAGAGAGAGAGATGGAGGGAGAGAGAGGAGAGAGAGAGATTCAGTTATAGTGACTGAGGTGTTGAAAAAGGAAGAATGAAAGTATAATGTATGCAAGAGAGAATGTGTGAGGTTGAGAAAAATCGATAGAGAGTTTGTTGTTTGCTGTGAATATGTTGACTTATCCATTGTTTGGTGATGTTATACGCTACAGACCTGACTGTTTATTTGTGGTGTTGTGTTCAGTCCACAGAAGCTCTGAAGCCTCAGCCTCACCCTATCACTGGTGAAATCCAGGTACAAATTTAAAACATAAAATATATGGAGATACTATTAATCAGTTATTTATCAATGTTTCCATATCACATATCTCAGGTTGGTGCCCATATTTGAAATTAGAGTAGTAATACTATCAAGCACAAGGCTTAACCATCCTTAGATAGTATTTCCAAGTGGAGTAGCAAATATCCTTGTGTGAAATATAATACAGCACATAATTTAGCCTGCATTTCTTTTTCCAGCTT
Source organism: Alosa sapidissima (assembly GCF_018492685.1). Classification (NCBI taxonomy): domain Eukaryota; kingdom Metazoa; phylum Chordata; class Actinopteri; order Clupeiformes; family Clupeidae; genus Alosa; species Alosa sapidissima. The sequence goes on along the minus strand of NC_055967.1, from coordinate 9,944,450 downwards.
CAAATCAATTATGACAAAAATATGGGTAATCTAATCGTCCATGTCCTGCAAGCGAGAAACCTTGCTCCCAGGGACAACAACGGCTATTCAGACCCCTTCGTTAAAGTCTACCTCCTTCCAGGGAGAGGGTAAGCAGTCACTTTTTAATTTTGCTTTGGCCTTTCATTTTGTAATAAATACTTTAAATCGAAATGAAAACTAAAATGTTCAAATACTGGTAGGTTTGAATGTGACCCCAGTCCAAGAAAAGCCTAAACCTCTTCTTTACGTGACTCTACTTAACTTGTATAAACAACAGAACCAAAAAACACTCTAATATTCAGTGCAGTGTCTGCTTCAGGCATCAGCTGAAGTGTGTCTTCCAGGCACTTTTGTCAATTTATATCTCAATACTTGAGCTTTGTTATCTGTGTGAGAAGCTTGACCTTTAAAGTTCTGTTGAGATTACAATAGGCAGCAGAAGTCAGCAGTATGACTAGTTTCACACCACTACACCTGTCTTGGGCTCTTCACATGATCGATTCAGAATGCTGCTGTTGAAATTACTGACATTTACCAAAATCCTCTGTTCAGTCTGTTCAAAACTTGTTATTGTCAGCAAATGCCTGAGCATTGCTGCAAGTTCCTAAAATGGAGTTCCTGGTAAGCTCAGCCCAAGTGAAGATTTCAGAAGTAGCTGATTATTTACCAGGCACTTCCCAGTGGTCTCTAAATCTGTAATTTAGCTAAAATAGAAACACTAAGACAGTCCATCTCCTCTCCTATGTTCCTGAAATCAACAAGAGAAGAAGCCACAAAATCAATATGGCCGCTTCGCATATCAGGCAGTGTAATGGTATCTACTATCTCCTAATGGTCGTATCTGGCTTGTTTATATGATTATAAGGCATTATGTACACCGTGCTGTCTGTATCTGATCCGGCTGCTCAGCAGGCTGAACCAGACTCCATTACATGACAGTTTCCAGACGCTGGATGGGCTATGTTTCCTGTTTGTACTCTCCCATCTGTCTGACTGCTTTTTATTTGTTTCTTTGCCTGTGCATATTTTGCTCTCCCCCCACAAAAATATCTCTGGATTGTCACAGCCAAGTCATGGTTGTCCAGAATGCAAGGTAGTGTAGAATTATTATACTTTTTTTCTTCAGGCTTGCTGGTGGGTGGTTGTTTATTGATTTCATTTTGTTTTTACAGCATTCATCAATACATCTTTGACTGTGGATCATCTCATAATCACAGCCTTTTATGTTTATGTTCTGATAAAGGCTTCTTTCAAAAGCATATCAAAAGCAAAATTGTTTTATGTGTGGCCTTGTTTTTTCCTCATAATGCTATTGTGTACAGTCAGTCACACATCCAGACATAAACCATACATGTAAGGTCTAACTCTGAATATTACATGGAAATCTGTAATCTATTCACAACAAAAGCAAATGATTGACAATCATCTGCTGAACACTGTGAAATGAATAGCTATTGCATTTACAAGCACAGTCTGTTGCCATCAATGGATCCAATGTGTTTCAATGTTTCTGAAGCAAACATGTACCTATTTTTCAACAATAGGATCAAAAAAATTCACTGATTTGTATTTGTATGTTTCTATGTTGCGTGCATCTGTATGTACACATCTACATAGTCATCCATTGCGCTGTCAGCATCGTCACCTGATCCTTTCTCCATGTGAGCTGCCATGCGGACTGCCTCCCCTAACTAAGCTCAGTTCTTCCAACCTCTGTCTCCTTCTGATGATGTTGCAGTGCTTCCTGCCTCCCCTAACTAAGCTCAGTTCTTACAACCTCTGTCTCCTTCTGATGATGTTGCAGTGCTTCCTGCCTCCCCTAACTAAGCTCAGTTCTTACAACCTCTGTCTCCATCTGATGATGTTGCAGTGCTGAGAACAAGCGCAGAACCAAAAGTGTCCAGAAGAGCCAGAATCCGGAGTGGAACCAAACTGTCATATACAAGAACATCCATCTGGAACAGGTACCCCTCACAAGCCCCTCCAGCACATTCAGGATGGCTGCTCCCATACAGTACAGAATGTCTTATCAGACAGAGTAATTGTATCGTGTTAGGAGAGGCTATGCAATTTTACACTGGCAAGTTAGGAGAAGTGCATGAGGAAGGGGAGGTGTTTAGAAAAGAAGAGAGAAAAACACCAAAACAGTACCATGTATGGCTATATGAACACATTGTAGAAACATGTCCCAATCTGTATGGACATATTTGAATGTGTGTGGTGCTTTGGCTACATTTGTTTGTGTGTGTTTGTGTGTGTGTGTGTGTGTGTGTGTGTGTGTGTGTGTGTGTGTGTGTGTGTGTGTTTCTCTGTGTGCACACATCAGTGTTTTCCCTGGAGGCCCATTTTGTATTTTACTCCTCAGAGTTTCCACAGATGTCTCCAGTTTAGAGCCGCCTCCTGTCCTGCAGCTGAAAAGTGTGGTTTTAATTAGGCCACTCTATATATCAGCATGACTCTGTTTCACCAGGAACGTCCCCTAAAATCACCACAAAACTAACATCCTATGCAGCTTTTTTACCCCATCCATAAGTTAATGCTGCTGAAAGGTTGTTTTTCTTTTAAAGGGCGTACAAAACATTTTTATTTAGAGGGTTTGTAATGTGACAATGCGGAATGAAACTAAATACATTTGAATACATTCCAAATGAAACAAAGAAGGAATACATAGACAGGAGGCAGAGATGGAACACAGACACGCAGTGTTTGAGTGCAGATTTAGATATTACTGGAAATCTCCTAAAGTTTTGATGGTTTTATCTAAGCTCGCATAGAAGTGAATATATGTTGAATATAAACATGTTTATATTTGTTCATTCCTTTCTCCCATCTCCCAAATAAGCTTAAAAGGAAAACCCTGGAAGTGACGGTTTGGGATTACGACAGATATTCCTCAAATGACTTCCTTGGAGAAGTAAGTGCTCTTTGCCAATATATTTATCATATTTAATATTTATTTTTATTATATGCTCTTCACAATGCTAGTAGAATGCTCCATTGACTTGAATGGGATTTCCCAACGTTCTACGGTAAAATAAGTAAGGGATAATGTATTGTCCGCCGGTAATTATCAGAAAATAAGTCCCTTCAGGTCGAAGCAAAACCCCTCCGCTGCGCGTCGGGGTTCTGTTCTCCCTGTCGGGACTTATTTTCTGATAATTACCGGCGGACAATACATTATCCCGCTTATTACACGGCTACTTGCCAAAACAAGAAAAGAAACCTAACACAATGAATCTTTAAAAAATATTTTGCTACCGTTTATTGTCTTCCGCTGACAAAATAAATAGTTCGCCACACAGATAGAACTTGACAGTTTCAGGTGTTGCGTGGCAACGTCTTACTAGCTTACTTTCCCTTTCATTGAAATTCCATTGCAATAATCGAACAATTCTTGCGGAGGGATGTGAAAGACGTTAATTAACCCGTTGCCATTGACAGCGGTGATTATATACTTTGCCGGTGATTTATATAGATTTAACATAGGCCCGAACGTTGGGAAGGCCCATTCATGTGAATGGAACTTTCTGCAGCACTCCAAAGAGCTGTGTAATAAATTCATGTAATTACCGCTGCAAACATATAATTACCGCTGTCAATGGCAACGGGTTTTGTGCTTCTGATACGTCTTTCATATCACTACGCAAGGACTGGAACTTCATTCAAATGTGAAAGCAGACGGTTGATCAGCTGTGTTGATCAGCAGCGTGTGTGTTGTTGCGAACTATTTGTTTTTCAAATGCCAAGATGAACGGTAAAAAATAGGCTAGGCTATGTAGGCTAAAGTCATATCGTGGGGAGTTTATTATTTCGTTTTGGCAAGTAGCCGTATAATAAGCGGGATAATGTATAGAACGCCGGTCATTATGGGAAAATAGTCCGCTGCGCGTCGGGGTCCGGTTCGCCCTGTCGGGACTTATTTTCCCAATAATGACCGGCGTTCTATACATTATCCCTTACATATTTATCGCTGAGCTGCCACTCCACAGTTACATTTATGTTATTTATATCTGTTCAATCTTTCCCTTCATCATCTTAGCCATCAGCACACACTTCCACTGATGGTATGTGTCTCAATGCCCCTAGGTGCTGATTGACCTCTCCAACACAGCTCAGCTGGACAACACACCTCGCTGGCTCCCCCTAAAGGAGCAAAGCGAGAGCATCCAACACGGCAGAGCCCATCCCCCACAGGGCCCCGGCGGGCCAGGCGGACAGGGAGGACCGGGGTCTGGGGGTCAAGGTGGGCCAGGTGGATCTGGAGGTCCCGGAGGCACCGGTGGACCGGGCAGCCAGCAGTCCCCTAAAACCTCAGTCATCAAGAGTCGGAGTCATGGCATCTTCCCTGACCCAGCTAAAGGTAGGGTGACGGGTACTTCTCACCGCACATGATTTCTTGATTACAATGATCATGATTACAAGATTTCAGATGTAGATTTAGATTACTGTAAGCATCCTTAATAACAAAGTAATGAAATGAATAATGAATAATAGTACTATGTAAGTACATGTTATTGTATGTCACTAACCTTAAATTAAATCCTAACCATAACCTACATTTCATATCATTATGTACTAACTAAGATGTATATTGAGTTTTAATTATTGAGTTAACATGCATATTAGAGTGTGTAGTAATTAAAGGCAGCTAATAAGGGGCATCAAATAAAATGAAGTAGAGCTGAGATACCCATAGAAAGTAACTGTGTCCCTGGTAATTGATCTGCTAGCAAAGTCAAGCTTGGTGCTTTGTTTTTAAGCCAAGCAGCAGCTTGGCTCAATTGTATGCTTAAATGTTGACATCTTGCAATGCTGTACTGTAAAGAACACGCTAAATCAACAAACAGTGCAGGCCCTAAAAGAACTCAGAAAAGAAAACAGCTGGTGAAATGTCAACCAACCCAGGTGAGACAAAACATCCCAAGGGAGGCCGCCTCTCCAGCGGCGCATATGGTCCTCACCCGACTTGATTTTCCCTGTTCCAGATTCACAGATGCCCACTATGGAGAAATCTCACAGCAGCCCCGGCAGCTCCAAGTCCTCCTCGGAGGGGCACCTGCGTTCCCATGGACCCTCGCGCAGCCAGAGCAAGAGCAGCGTCACACAGGCACACCTCGAGGAGGCGGGGAACGCTATCGCTGCTGCCGAGGCTGCCGTGCAGCAAGCGCGCCTCCAACCAAGTAACCCCTTCCCCCTACGCATGAACACACAGCTTATCTGACCTTTTCCTCTCCTCTCTCTCTGTCCTTCTCTCTCCCTTTTTTGCTCTCTCTCTTTCTCTCTCTCACTCTATCTCTCTTTGTCTTTCTCCTATCATTTCTCTCAGAATCGTCCTTTGTTTTTGCTTTTCTGTCCCTCATGTGTAAGCCCATCTGTCATGTTTTTTTAGTGTTACTTTTGTTCTTTTGTTTTATTTTTATCTCAATGTTCGTTCTGTAGTGCAAATGCAAATTATAATCAGGGCCTGCTCAAATAGCTGAAAGCAATTTCCCTTTAAAGCATTTTTATCCAAGCTGGATGGGAGAGGCTTTTAAAATGATTCTTAAAAATGCATCAGAGTATAATTTAGTGGAATGGTTTCACTTAGCACATTCTCATGAATATGCATATTGTCTAGTCAGAGCAGAAAAAACATTATTATTCTCTGAGAGACATACAAGGTTTAAATGTCTGGATAGTCAATAATTTACTCACAATCTTAGAATTAGAATCAGTTTAAACTAGCACTTGCAAACCAAGGTTACTGAATCTTTAGCCATAAAAGACCTTTATTGCCCTGATATAAAATTACATTGAAACCTGTAAACCTTACCACTGAGCAATGCGAGGTGTGTGTTTCAGCCCCTTGAGATGTCAGTCGCTCAGTCCATACACCCATAAGCCTCAGCGACTGCTGACAACAGACCCTGTATAGTCTGCACCCCAACCCCGACTGAGAAACTGAAAACCCCCACAGAGTGAAAACCTCTCTACTAACACTTCCTTCAAGTCACTCTGCCAGAGGATGCTTGCAGTCCTTTGTAAGCTCCGGGTAATTTTACTGGATATACATCCTGACCAAATTCAAGTGTAAGCCATGTTGAATTACTTAACATCATTAATATCAGTTGTTTGTAATAGCACAACATGACTTTTTTGACTAGTATTTAGTGGTTTTAGTGTTAAGTAGACGTGTACGTATGTTCTTGTTTCGGTGAGCAGAACAGTATGTGCCAGATTCAGAGCAATTTAAAGGAAGTGTTACTGAGACCTATCATCATTAACACATGTGTTATTGCCTTTGAGTTTCTAAATCCAAAAAAAAGCATCTCGGTGTGGAGTCGTTCTCTCCTCCCTCCCTATGTGTGGTGCATGCACCTCCTCCCAGTCTGATATGTGTAAAAAGTCCTGCTCCACTGGCCAGGCCTCTTCCCTCCAGTGGACCAACCCTGTGTCTGTCTGCATGACTGTGACTTCAATAAGCTGGTTCCATGTGAAGGGAAGCACATACCCCTAGACGAGTGTCTTATGTCAATGCTCATTTGACACTCATGAATATGCTTCAGACTATCACAACACAATAAAAGACATGAAGATAAACAGCCACCCTATGACTGCACACACACACACACACACACACACACACACACACAAACACAAACACACACACTTAAACACATGCGCAGTAGAAGAAGTCCCCTAAGACACCACCATCCAACTCAATCTGACAAAGCTGTCTGCATCGGCCAATGAGAGCGCAGCTTCAAGTCAGCTGACCTTCAGCGAAGGACACGCCACAGACTGGAGGAGGTGAGAGACTCATGACTCCACCTGCTATCTCTAAATATACACTGGGTAAAGGTCAAATTTGGACATAACCTGTGAAGATTGTTTACGTCTATTTTTTTTATTCTTTTTGTCGTCCATCACCACATGAGTATAAGCATCAATAAAGCATTTGCAGACACTCAGTAATACTTGTATGCTGCCAGTAACCTTTGATACACAGTTAATCTTTTTTTGTTAGACATGATAAAATAAAATAAGGGTAAATTGGCAATGATTCAGTTTGAAACTAATTATTTAACAAATCCATAAATTATTCTAAATGGATGATAGGCATTTTAGATAAAATAGATTAAAATAAAATGCTTTAGGATGTATAATAATGCATAAAAGCTCTGATGAATAATGAGGAATTCTTAGAGAAGCCAAATAAAATAAGAACAGTAATCCATTCCGTGTGTTGACCATTACACACATGTGTTGATTTGACAGTATGTCCTTACCTCACCTTTTGATTTAAACTTTCATACTGTGTTACACATGACATGTTTCATGCTCCTTGTAAAATCTGAATGGTTGCTCACATAGCATACACACACATATGCACACTCAGACATATATACACAGAAACATACAGACAGACACAAAAACAACCACACACACACACACACACACACACACACACACACCACACACCACACACCACTAACCGACAAGGCTCTCTTGTGTGTGCAGACAGGACAAATCACAGAATAACAGAAAACTCTACTATGCCTGGTCTGAGCGATGATTACAGGCTGGATGCAGAAGATGGCACAGGAACCAATGCAGTGGACAGTGCCATCTTTCAGGTCCCACAGCTGTAAGTCACCTGAACCAAGTCGTCTTTAATAGTTTTCAATACCATCAAGACTGCATGTTTGCTCTGGTGGATGGAAGGAAACTCAGTATATTTACAATAACTAATTTCTTTTCTCTGACTGAAGAATTTATGATATTGCTTGGTATGTTGATACGTTGCTGATCAGATCATAAACGGACACAGTAATGAAGAGGGATGTCTGAAGAACTTGTAGGTATTTGTTGATGTTTGTGGGTGCCCGTGTCAAGGGCTCACGGTGTGTCTGGTGATGTTGCTGATCAAATAGACACAGCAATGAAGAGGAATGACCAAAGAATATGCTGGTACTTGTTGGTGCCCTCATCAAGGGTTTGCATTTTGTTTGGATATGTTGCTGATCAGATCATAAATGGCCACAGCAGCATAAAGGATTGACTGAAGAATTTGTTGGTATTTGTGAGTGCCTGCATCAAGGGCTTGCTGTTTGTCTGGTTATGTTGCTGATCAGATCATGAACGGCCACAGCAATGAATAGGAATGACTGAAGAATTTGTCAGTATTTGTTGGCAGAGAACCCGCCATGAGTGTGGATGGGGGTGGGTCTGGGACACCAGATACCACTGCTGACCCTTCTGGAGGTGTCTTGGGCCTAATTAGTGAAATGCTCTCAAAAGTTGTTCTTGTTGGTGATGTTTTATGCCCACAAAGGTTGATTTGTTAGTGATTTTGTTTTTGACAGTAAATAGGCTTGGTTGTTGATTGGCCGCTGTGTGAAATCCCCTACATAAAGCACTAGAAATTTACTATCTCTCCTGTGAAATTCTCTGTAATGTCCAGTGACATTTTCTGTTGGCTTGCAAATTTATCGATTTATTTGTCAGAATGTCATTGCCATATAACTGTTATATTCATTTTTTATTCTATCTATTTTTTATTCTATGTATATTCACAGCTACAGGTTGAAGCTAAAATGTGGAATGTTTTTTTTTTTTCAAAAAGCAAACCAACAATATATCTCTATATCTGTGTCTAGGAAGAACATCCCAAATGGCATAGATAAGAACGGAACTGACACTTTGACATCAGAGGGTAAGAGTTTTACACACGCACGCACGCACGCATGCACACACACACATATGTATATGCATACATACAATACACATATGTATATGCATACATACAATCCCACAACCACCTACAACCCTACACATGCACAAACACACATTTGCCCACCTACAACCCTACACATGCACAATCAACATTCTCCTTTGGGGGGGTACTTTTGAGGAAATTCAAACAGGGTTGTAAGCCAATCCGCCACTCCAGTGACGCACACCTGAGGAGTCGGGTGTACGGGCGAAGGCCTCTCACCTGACCAGCGTGCCTGGCCATGGGTCTGGTTACAGGTGCTGACTGAGCAGTGCTTGGCATCCGCTCTGTGCTCGCTTCAAACAAAGCCAGCCAGGGGCAACCATTTAGACAGGGGAAATGGAGCGCCATGGCAGGGGGCATTGTGTGGTTAGAGTTGGCAGCCTTTACTGAGTGCACCGTCATTCTTTGCTAACAGCTCTGCTGATTGTGCCATGATTATCTCAGTAGCCTGTAGCATATCATCTTCTTTACAGTTGTAATATGTTAGATGTTAATCCATTAGGATAGAAAGGGTGAAAAAAAGACAGACCTCTTACAGTGTCCATGCAAGCTGAGTTCAATTAAGCCAAAAACACATTCAGGCCTATGTTCTTATCACATTACGTCATGAGGCAGCAAAAGAGCCTGGTGATGGACCCATCCTTACCATCCTTTTAGATTCATAAATTGCGTGTGCAGTTTCAGGGGCTGAATTATAAATGTTGTCTTTGTCTTTCATGATTATAGGCTTAAATATAATCCATGATCAATCAATCTCTTTTTACATATATTATATTAAACATATATTATTGTATCCTTGTTCCACTCATCTAAGAAAACAATTAATTAGTGTGAGTCACATTTTAGACACAAGCATGGGCACTGTATGCAAAGCTGTTACCACATAAATCCACTAGGAGGCAGTTGTGTTCTGTTTTTGTCAAAGCACAAAACGGCAAAAATGGCAAAACAATAGCAGCACCAACAGTCTAACATCTTTATTTTCAGAAGATTGTTTAAATGTTTAAACAATGAGCCTCCAGGAATATCCACTTGTAGCCTAACCCCCCCCCCCCCTCTCTCTCTCTCTGCCCCCAGGTAAAACTCAGGTAATGGGGGAGATCAGAGTAGCTCTGAAGAAGGAGATGAAGACTGAGGGAGAACAGCTGGTGCTGGAGATCCTTCAGTGCAGGAACATCACATACAAGTTCAAGTCACCTGATCATCTACCAGGTAAAACACACACACACAAACACACACACACACACACACACACACACACACACACTGCATGACTGTAGACACATTGAGTATAATCAATTGTAATATTTAGTTTTTTATACAGTATTGAGGATTTTCATACTGTATATTTTGATTAATTATTAAAATTCAAATGAAAAGTTAGATAGATACTTTCATAACTAATTGATAATCAGGGGCCGTATTCACAAAGCCTTTTATCTTACCACTAGGAGTACTCCTAAATCACACTAAAAGATTTTAGCTAGGAGTTTTCTCTTAAAAATTCACAAAGCCTTTCAGACCTACTTTTAGTAAGGAAAAATGACAACTCCTAAACTAAGAGTGAGCCTTCGTTGCTATGGGTGACGTCATTACTCATGCACGACTGAAGTGACCACCTTGATTGGCTGATGATTGTAACGCAGGAATGATTCCAAACACCTCCCTTACGATGATGAGTGACAGGTGACAGGTCTGAGAATGTGTGCGCTACACAGGTAGTGCGAAGGACGGAAGATGATGAATAAACTGAACTGAATAAAAAGGCCTAGCCTAAATGAATAAAGAGTAAGGCAAAACAAATAGCCTAGTAGCCTAATTAAACATGCGGATTGATGCAGTATCTTTGCAACATTATTAAATGAACCTGTCATCATAGCCTTTGCCCACGTTCGCAAAGAGGAGAACATTTTAATTTGATTCACAATGAAACATTACATTTAATTTACATGTTGACAATGAGTAGTTTTGGTTGTTGTTGGTGGCGTTATTGCATCCCTTTTTTGCCTACAATGCAAAATTGTTCCCTCGCGATTGGAAGCTCCTGTAGCTACATACGCATTTCAAAACATTGCAACGTGAAATGCCACAAAAAGGGTTTGTGAATAGATCTTAGTGAGTTAGGAGTCCTCTCGACTTCTTTTAAGCTGTCCCAGACTTAGGTGCTACTTTTAGGTCTAAAATGCTTTGTGAATTACTTTTAGCGAAAAAAATTAGGAGTCCTAAAGTTAGGAGTGACACGCCCATTATTTTTAGGAGTTGCTCCTAAATTCGCCAGTTAGGAGCTACTTTTAGCCTTAAAATTCTTTGTGAATACGCCCCTGATAGTTGATTACTTCTCAAATCCCCCTCAATATAATAGCATATGTGTGTTTGTGTGTGTGTGTGTGTGTGTGTGTGTATGGCAGACCTGTATGTAAAACTGTATGTAGTGAATGTGGCTACACAGAAGCGCATCATTAAGAAGAAGACCCGAGTGTGTCGGCACGACCGGGAGCCCTCCTTCAACGAAACATTTCGCTTCAGCCTCAACCCTGCTGGCCACTCCATCCAGGTCAGTGCCAAGGACACTCCACAGCTCCTGGCCCACGCTGGCGGCTGCCCATATGCACGCCCTGTCTGTCCATATTAAGTGAAGTAATGATGATATAATTGACCCTGTAGCTGCAAATAAGGTACTTCAGATAGCTTCTAATGCATTAAACCTTTATTTATCCTTTCTGACATACAAATGCTGTAACTTTGTTATAATATGTATTTACCTCCTGTAAAGATATCTCTCCTTTTCTAAGTATGCAGCTTGAATAAACATGAAAAGACATTCCATTTTGAATACATAAGAAATACAGGTTCTATATTACTATCAGTGATTTTGTATGATGGTAGATCATCACACATACATCTTCATTTTGAATATTAAGTCAATTGTTTTACCCCAACTTTCTCTCTCTCCCTCTCTCTCCCTCTATCCCTCTGTCTCTTTCTATCTCTCTCTCTCCGTCTCTACTGATATGATGCAGCTTTTCCTTGTGTCCAACGGTGGGAAGTTCATGAAGAAGACTCTTATTGGTGAGGCCTACATCTGGCTGGACAAGGTGGACATGCGCAAGCGGGCTGTCAGCTGGCACAAACTGCTGGTCAGCTCCCAGACGCAGCCGTGATGGCGCAGCGCAGCGCAGCGCAACCCCCCCCCCCCCCCCCCACCAGAGCTGGTCAGGGAAACCCTAGGAACACAGTGAGGGAGTAGGATAAAAGAGGGAGGAAGTAGGATGAAAGAGGACACAGCAGAGGAGGTGGAAGAGGGGGAGGAAGAGGAAGAGGGGGGCCTGTGAAAAAAAGATGACAGGGCCGAGGTACTGCTGTCTACTGTCTGTCTGCTGGAACATAAAAGAACGAGGTAGAAGGAGGTGAATGGTAATGACATCATAAAGGGGGGAGATAGACAAATGAATGAGAGAGAGAAAAGACAGGCGCTGAGGAGAAAGAGATGGGACAGTATATGAGAGGCATGATTTCTGAAAGAGTGACTAAAGGCCCCACTTTCTCCCTGTCTGTGTATTTTTATAAGATGTACATGTCAAAAATATATGTCTGCAAAGAACATAGATAGATATAAACACATAGAAGAGAAATGAAGAGGAAGACTTTCAAACGCTAGTATATCATGAGATCAAAATTAAGAGTATTTTTAACTGAAAGTAGATCTATGTGATTCACCTTACACATACACATCTATATTTGATATGTTTAGAATATCTCTATAGTACAACAGATACTATAAAGGAAATTGAGACAATCTGCAAACTCTAATATAAGAAGATAGCTGCCTTAGCAGTGGCTTGTGGAAAAGAGATTTGCGCCACAGATAGTTCTGGTTCCATTTTAAGATGCATGTCAGGAGAGACTTCAGATGATCACTTCTGTCATTGTTTTAACGTAGATGAGGTGTGTGTAGAGTCATTATCCCTTTGGACTGATGCTCATCCCCAAACCTAAATGAAGAGAACGGGATGTCAAAATGGTGAAAGAGTGACGGTTGCACAGGTCACCGGCACATGTGTACCACCACGCAGAGCAAGTAGCACTGGAGCTTGTGTAAATGTTCTGTCGTCATTCCATCGTCATATCACTGGAAATTAACTGTGCAATGGTCAATGTCCTTTTGTTTTTGTTGCTGGAATGATCAGTTCCATGGTACAATTGTTCATTGATGATCTTTGTTTATTTTTAAGGGGGAAAGGGGGTTAATGTTATGTCCCGTAACTGTTGAAATGTTGTTACTGGCTGTCCTTGTTTTATGTCTAAGTTGTATGTGGCAAAGAATTATGCAAAATAGTATATAAAAAAAATCAAATGAAAATTTTTTGTCGAAAAAAAATCTCACCAAACACTATGTGTGGTGTGGTGTTCCTCCCGTCTCATGAGATTGGACTGTGCTGTCACTGTTGCTCTTTTTGATCTTTCTGTTGTCCATCTCTCTTGTCACGGTTTTTGTGTCATTGGTTGCACGCTTTGTATGAGATGTTCCTTCCCATTGGTGTGTGCAGCGCTGTACCGAAGGTCTCACAGTGACTTTGAAGTGACGTTGTTCCAGTGCTTAGGCATGCCAGGTTGCTGAAGCTGCCTGTTGACCCCTGAGGCAGTTTGGCATGGCGACCATGCTGTTCTTGTGTTGTGTGACTGATGTAACATCAGGAAAAACAAAAAGCGAGACTCGAGAGACAGAAGATGACGAAGTCAAAGGCCAACACTTGTTGAGTCAGGCTTTTCAGTGACGTTGAGATGACAGTCTATTCTGACAGAGGATGATTTTGATGTTTTAAATCAGTTGTAAAAGAAATATAATGTAGGTTCCACAGTGAATGGTGGATTTGTGCCAACCTACTTTCATTTATAAACCCATTGATTTTGTTGGGGTAATTCTATGCAACATAGATTATGTGTTTGAATGCATTTTCTTAATATGTGGAATCAGTGAACATTTTGTCTGAAAATATGTCTTTAAAAATAAAAAAGTTCAATAATTTCCTTTGTATAATACAGAGAAAAATGATTATATATAATGTATTTTCTTTTTTACATTCCTAAATATTTTTCAGTTATTGTATACATTAATCTTACGCACTTTAGTTTAACATTACTGATCCCATTTATGTATTTACGTTAGATTTGTTCAAATCTATATGATGTCAGCTACGGAATCAGTGATGTATGGTGGCTAAAAATGTACATTTTTATGTTTCTGCAACTTAAAGTGTACAAGCAAAGAACAGAAATGATCCAAGGAATTTCACACCTGTTGTCATATGTATGCTGTCCCCTTTGGCTGCTAAACATGACATTTCTTTGATGGTTTGAGGTCCATTTTAAATCATGTATATGTTGAAGTCAGCTGACATAAAAAATGGAATTCTATATGATATTCAATGTTCACTACATGTTTCTGTTCTGTTTCTATGGGGATCCTGTCCTTATGGAATTTGTTACATTATTTTGCAGTGAACAGCGCGAATGTGGCTAATTTATTTTTGTAAATAGATAGCATATTTTGTATGAGAAAAAGAAGATATTTAAATATTTATTTGGTCTGATGTTGAGCATGTGTGTATGTGTGTGTGGATGTGTGTGTGTGTCACCAAGGTGAAAATCTTTTCCACTGTATATATGTTTCTTGTGCGTTCACGGTCAGTGGACAGGTGGTTCAATTGTTTGACTGACTTGTGTGTGCTGTCAATTCATCCAAATTCACATCGCAATTCTAAAATTTCTCAGTGAATCAAGGCAGAAAAAAAAAAAAAACAATTCTTTTCAACTTGAGCAGTTGTGAAAGAATTTATGTGTTTTTATGTGGTTGTTGCATGGTTCGTTAGTTGTCTATTAATTATTTTGCCTCCAGATTCTATTTGAAAAGACAAAGAAAGAGCCTGTATAAATTTAACTGAAGATGTATGCTGACTGTAAAAAAAGAAAATGCTTGTAAAATGAGTCTTGTTTTTCACTCAATGTAAAAAGTCAAATCAAATGTTCTGGTTTTGTGGTTGTCCACAGGATGTAATGACATTATGCAAACTGTGCTGTATAAGAGAAAAAAAGTACAAAATGACTGTTTCCCTGAGTACATAATAAATATTAAAAGAGATTCTATTCCACAATTCAAACTGATGTGAATGTCTTGACTGACCTGTTTTATTTACCTTTGGTTCATGACCATATAAATGCAAAGAGACTCATCTCCTGCATTTCACAAGTTATATAAATAATTGGCCAGGATATCAACAACACCCTGTTGGAGTTGGGCATCATATTACTCAGAGCACCAGTGTAAACATTCAGTCTCTTCATTGATAATTAGGTTGTAATGGAGTGCAATTTTTATGTTCATCAGCAGTGACCTCGACAGGAGTGTTATGGAGGGCAATGTTACTACAAATTCCGGATCTTTCAGGATAGTGAAGCTTTTACAGTGAATGGACAGCAGAGGGACCCAAAGGATCATTACAAAACACTTTGGTGGCTCGACTCCATAGACACCAACGTTGGGTAAGGTTTAGCTTAACCCAGTCTAACCCAGCAGACAATTATGATTTATGATGAGGGGTACACCAAGGGTTGATTTGGGATATGTAAAGTTTTACAAGACAGCTCTCAGTAAATCTATCTTCTGACGATTAATAAGGACCCATCATATCCACTGACTGATGTTACCAGTGTTTTTTGTTTCTTCTTTTTTTCTTTCAGGAAAATCAAATCATTCAAGATTTTCCAGTTTTGAACTCTGGCTTTTTTGTTGATAGCTACAGTGTTTAAGGTGGAACATAAGCCTCAAAGCTCATCGGTAAATCTATACACATTAGGCCCTACATGTAATTTAAATGGCCTTGTCAATGTTTGCACTTGGTGGTGCAATATTAGCAAATGGATTTTGTCTAGATATTAAATCAGCTTTATTTAGATTTTAAATTTTGCACTTTGGCCCCATCATTGTGTCATCAAATACATTATTAATCAAACCACTGCTTCACAATGAATGCCCATTTAACACAGACCAAGTTATTATGAAGTAAACGTAAATACCTTAGTCACCAATCAACAACTCTCTTCTATAGCGCAAGTCTTACAGATGTGTAATTCTACAGCCAGACTGATTCTGCACTATCATGGCTCAGACATGATCAAAAGGAAAAACAAGGATTTTTAGAGTGTGCAATACTTCAGAAATAACAGCAGGGGAGAGCAACTACTAATATATGAAGCCAAGTACAGCTAAGCCTTCCACCTGGGATTCAGCTCAGTCCTAGATTACAATAGCATGGTATAGTGACTTGTCTCAGCTGTTGCAAAGCACATAAAGTGACCATCACTCAGTTGTCCATTCAGTTGTCCCTCAAGACATTTCATGTCTAAACCGGTACAATATTATTATAATATTATTGTGCGTCTTGGCATTTAATGTCAGTATGCACTAGGGCTGAACGATTTATTGCATTTGCGATAATATCGCGATATGATGAAACACGATTTTCAAACCGCAAAGGCTGCGATTTGTAATATGTGACGTCACCAAAACGCATTCATACTTGCGCTTGCCGACGCGCTACCAACTCTTCTCACCGACCACTAAAGAAGCAAAAAACGTAAACAAGAGGACCAGCTAACAGTGTCAAGAAAGGTCTGATCAGTAGAGCTACTTTGGTTAAAAATAAACCTCTTCATTACCTTTTGCTCGAACCTGCCATGTCCCTGGTTCTAGTTCATAATTCCCCTGTGCTGCTACTCTGGCTGGTAACTTCTTTCACTTGTCCAGCTGACGATTAAAACTCCACGACTGTTTAGGCTGCACAGCAGCCATTCACCTGTGCACCGGGGACTTTGTTTACTGGAGTACAGTGACAGTGGGGGCATTTGCAATATCCAAGGGGGTTGGCGGCACAAACATTTCATCTCACAGGTAATGAATTGATGCATAATGTTATCCGCAAGTAGTTGACACAGCTAACCACCAAAAACCCAGCTGTTTTAACATAAGCCTACCAGCTAAGGCTCTAGGCTACATACATGCTGCTAACTGCTGATAACTTTGCCTTTTTAAAGAGTTTTGTCTCTCCGCGATTGGCTTTGTTGTGATGAACAAACTAGTTAATTTGCATGCATGTGTATTGCGCTACGGTGTTGATGATGCTAACCTTTAGTTAACACCGAGCCGAACGGTCATTCGGCCGTATTTATTTGCGCTACACCAATCCACAGTAGTTTCCGATTCACGTGCAAGTAGCCTACAGAGAGGAGCGGGTCTGTGTGTGTGCGCGCGTGTGCGTGTATGGAGAGCACAGGACAAGGAGAAGCCGTGTCAGTGCCACTACATGTAGACCTATTTGTTAACTAATGAAAGAAGGTCATATCTACATGAAATAGAAATAAAATAGAAACGAATCAGAATCATTAAATGTTTACAAGGCTGGAAGTTCAACAAATATAGGTCTACTAATGTGATTAAAATAGTTAAATAAAAAATATTTCATTCATCAATCTTATTCAATGACCTAATGCCATCATAACATAGGCCTGAGCTCCAGGAAAGAACAGTTTATGTTTAACTTATCTAATTTTGTGTTGGTCATACTATAGAATAATATATTGCTTGTCTTTGTTGAATAAGACAGAAGATAAAGAGCTTAAAAATAATCGCATATCGCATCACAATATTGGTGAGAAAAATCGCAATTAGATTTTTTTCCCAAAATCGTTCACCCCTAGTATGCACTGACAGTACTATAATCAGCATTGTACAATGATTTTCTTTCTTTCTACAGTAACCAATATGTGTAAGCATTAGTGCACAACAAGGTCTGTATTAATAATCACTGCACATGTATTAGGTCTTTATTGAACAGTTTCTTCTTCTTAATCAATAGGTCATTCATTCTTGGTAAATCCTTAATAAGCAACTAGTTGGTCTTGATGTAAAGTTACTGGTATATAGTATGGATCAAAATATAGTTGATCACCATCATCGTTGATGACATCGTTGTTTTGATGGCATGTGTTTCCTTAAAGGACAGCATCTTTTTATATAGACAATGGTATTAGTTTGTAAAAAAGAAAAGTGGCAGCCATTCTAACAGTACCATACAGTGCAGATTGCTGACAGCTTGTCTCTCTTCCATCAAAGGTCTCTTTGTCATTAAACCTGATGACCCTTAGCCTGGAAACCAGACTCTCTGACTTTGCAGAGAGTCTGGCCTAGATCCATAGGCGTTCCGTTTATTTCCGGGTGGGAGGGCACAGTTTGAGGTTTAAAATCATTGGAGTTCCTTAGAACCGCTTTGAACCAATCACTAACCGGCATTTCATCATACAGAGAAGTTTCTCTGCAGCACGCCCATAACAAGCACGGGTGCATCTTATCAGCAAACAATCACACGTTTCATCTGCGTAACTCTCGCCAAAATGCATCATATATGTTTTGTGAATGTACCCAAGTCAAACTTTCATATAAATGCATAAGTACGTCCAAAGCGCCACTTTTAAGCTTGTATGCGTTGTCGTTTTCGGGTGAAATGACCTTTTGAATGGGATTCCTATAGGGCTACTACTTTTTTGATACAATCGCGTCAAAATCGCTATTTTTCAAATACTATGAAGGCTCGACACAACATGCAACTTTGATCGAAGACAACATGCAACCCATCCCATAACCACTTATTTCATGTATAGCGCCACCTAGTTAAAAATTAAAAAGCAAAAAATTAGGTGTTTTCATCACAATATCTCTGGCTGACAGGGTCAAAACTGCACGAAATTAAAAGTGTAGGATCATTATGACACCCTCTGAATGCATGCCAAGTTTTGTGTACTTTCGTTCATGGGGGGCTGTGAGCGACCGAGGCAGCCAGCCCACCAATTGGGATGTGAGCTTGGGGTTGTAGGTGGAAAAGGAGGTGCAGGAGAGGTTTTCAGCGTGCAATTTCTATTTATTAAATAACCAAAAGAAAAACTTGCAGGAATAGCAATCGGCTATTATTTAACAAAAAAACACTTTCAAACAAACAAAACAAAAATAAGTTCCGTATTCCAGTTCAGTATTCCATTTATCAACAATTGCAGAGCATAAAGCTACAGTAAGTCTCTACCTCACAACAGGAGAGCTGCTCTCTCTTTGCTCTCCAGGGGAACTGAGCTACCCCTCTTAAATAAGCCTACCAATTGGCCTAAATTAGCCCAAATGGGGATATTGGCTCAAACCACTCAACTAGGTAACCACTTTCACTGGACATTCACTATTATAACAAAATAACTACCTATTACAAATATATACAAAATGACAATGGTGCATATTACTATGAAAATACATGTTAATTACCATAACCAATATTCCCCACATACATAATAATAACAACAAGACGACCAACAGACAAGGCAAACACCCCTCTATCATAATGCCCCACTCCCTCCCCCTGTGGGATGTTGGTAAAAGCACTGTCCCAACGCGAAGCGCGCTTCCGCAATGGGACAGTGGCTGGGAAGCCGAAGCACCAGGAAGTGTTGTGAGTATGGTGAATGTTAACCGGTTTACAGGCGTTGTACAGTGAATGCAAATGGTAAATGGAATGACAGTGGGTACCACACTATGTGTTTAAGTTACCGGGAACAAAGAAAGACAGAACTAAAGGCAAAACTAAAGAAAAATCGCGGCAGACCAAACATTTGGTCTGACGCATGAATGAACGCCAAACTGGCGGCAAAACTCCCGACACTAACGATTACACAAAACTATACACCAAACACACTTTACACAACATGAAACAATACTTCAAACAAACACACAACATCGTTTATACGCCAGGGAGATGTGGCGGGTGACTGTGTGCGTATGGGTGCATGTACTGTATGTGTGTGTGCAACCGAGTGGCGTCTCTCCCTCTCTCGCATTTCAAGAGTGCACCGAAACGTCTTTAAAGTCCGATATAGGGAGAAGGGGGAAAGTTCAACTTCTCACAGGGGCCTTACAATGAAATAATTTATGTGTACATTTAATGACGTACACCAACAAGGATTCCCGGGACACTTAAAGACCGGGGTACACAAGACTTGGTGGGCATGTACCCCCACATGGATAGCATGGAACCGTCATTTTTCGTTCTGATCTGTAGCCCCCCCGCTGGACTAGACCCCCCGAAAGGAGGGTAGGGCAGACACAGTTCTCTGTGAATATCTTGAGAACTGTAGGGCCTAGGATGACCATTTTTTTCCGTATGTTTGCCTCCAGGGGTCATGTTAACCCATTTCATGTGCACACATGTGCACAAACAGATACACACGCACACACATACATTCACAGTAATCATACGTATGACACATACTCACACAGTAGACATGTACGCATGCATGCACATGCACAAACACACATACGCAGGCAAACACACAAGCACGCACACACAAGCACGGTGGGGTTGTATAAAATGAATTTTACATGTGAAATCTATGAACTAATCATGTTTTGGTACTTGTTGTGTAGCAGATACCAGTGAGAATTGAGTGTGGATAATGCAATTTAGTGAGACAGTTAGAATCATATAGGCCTTTCAGCGTGATTTATTTTTGTGGAAAAAATGTGCTGGACTGGGCGGCGGTCATATTTTGTACCGCTCTGCGGTACATAGTTGATTTACCATTTATGATATGTTGTCAAATATTGAAATTGTGGGAAGTTTACATAATTTAAGCTGTATGTTTCATTCGTCCCCCATGCTGTTTCATTCGTCCCAGCCAGGAACAAAGAAACAAAACGCACGTTCTCCTTAAATAACTCTTGAACGGTTTTGTTCAGAGCTGTAGATGCTACTGTATTCGAAAGAGGATAGATGTAGGTTTGCTAGAGACAAAATATTAACTTTCAGTGTTTTACGATGTCTTTGTAAATTACATTTAATTAAGAAGTGTTTCATTCGTCCCGGTTCTCCCCTAAACTATGTGTACACGAACAATGTTCTTAATGCTCGAGTTCATATGTAGAGATGCTGATAATGCTTCGATCAAAGTTTCAAGTTATGTCGAGCCTTCTTAGTGTGAAGTGTGAAAATAGCGATTTTGACCCGACCATGTAGCCTACTAAACTACAGTTTGGCTCGGGTACATTCGTAGCCTATTTCATTTGACAAAATCTATGACTATGTCTGTATTTAAAGTATGTCTATGTCTGCATGGGAAAGTAAGAAACAAAATTTCAATTCTTTGTATGACCAGTGCATGTAAAGAAATTGACAATAAAAGCCGACTTGACTTGACTAAAGTTTAGCTGACGATATAACATCCTACTCCACTGTGACTTCGTTCATGACACTCCTGTTAATAGGCTAAACTATTATTTACATTTGCTCAAAGATTTCATAAGTATAAGTCCTTTTCGCTCCCTACGTTGATGTATTCCAAGCGATCTGCTTCAGGGGCGGGGACGTAGTAATAGACCCCTTCATTGTTTGTAAACATCGAACGTTGGGGTTGGGTGCGCACGCAGCATGGGGTCAGAAAAATGGCGCGGCTAATAGACCGGCAAATTGTGTCAAGCTATGCACTGTCTTTGTCACCACAGGACCGGGAACAGTACCATAACAAAATTGTTTTAGCTGATGGTGATTGTCTGCCTGACCCTGATATCCTAACAGAATGGGTAGACAACGTTAGCAAGTGGCCAGATATTCACTGGCCCGCTATATACAGCTACCTGGTGGACAAGCCGAGTGTTTACGCTCGCGAAAAACGGAGAGCCTACAAATCGCTAGACGCGTATAATTACGTAGTCTGTGGGCATGTCAAGACGGTGTTGTACAGCGATATAGGTGATGACTTTTGTGTGTTAAAAGCGGAGGTTTTACCGAGCCAGCGCCAAGGGAAAAACACCACTATGTACTAAGCCTGGGTTGTGATCAACAAGCGTGAAGGCTACATCCACACTGCAAATTGCACCTGTATTTTGTATTTATCATTGGAGACGGGTGCACTGTAGACCGATTTCCTTTATTTGATGGGTTTATTGCTCTACAAAACCCTGTTGCACTATTACAATCCACATCACCTACTATTAAACTTCATTGCACTTGCTCTCAGTTCAACATAGCATCTAGTCCAGTCGCTGCTATCTTACCTCTTCTCTGCGTCAATAACAAGTGTAGCCTCCACACGGTCTGCATTTTATTTCAGACAGAGCCAGTTAATCCATCATTCGTAAATTATACTTGTTAATCCATCATTCGTTAGTTATCGTCGTTAATCCATTATTCTTTCTTGTGAGAAAGGTGTCCTTCCGCTGTCACGACTACTAATTTAACTAGACTGCATTTCCGGCGGGAACTGCAAAAGTGTGCTTGCCCTGGTCCAGTCACCAACGTGAGCAGACAGTGACATACGCTATGCTGAACCTGGCTTGATCCAAGCATTCTAACAGTGCCTTTCAGTGTTGGAGCAGTGGCAATACCTCAAAAGCTCTATTCAACTATTGCCTTGCGGGTGTCACGGCCCACAGACTCAGGACAGGGAGGTAGAGTTCAAACAAGATAGTTTATTTACAAAAGGAAAACCAGGAAATGGGTTGTCAAACCCAGGTCGGGATCAAACAGAAGTTCCACTGGAAACAGTAGGCCAAGGAGGGTCCAAAACACAGAGGCTCGACTTAACTACAGTAGATCCAAATCCGGCGGTGACTCGCGGGGTCGGCCCAGGAGGACGCTGGACCAGGCGAGGGGCATTCAGGAGGCGTCTTCCTTGTGAATCAGGCTGGTGGATAGCACCTTGGTGTCATCACTGACGAGGCCAGACAAAGACTGAGGGGAGACTGGGGTTTAAGTAGGGAGTGAGGCTGATTGGGAACAGGTGCAGGTCATTAGTAAACTGGGGAGTGTGAACGAGTGAGGGGAGCTTCAGGAGAGTGAGCAGTGGGTGTGGCTGGAACCGAACCTGGTGTGACTGTGACAGCGGGGTGAATGCGGTTCGTTGGATTTTACCTTTGGCCTGTCTTCGAATTTAGCTTCTATGACTGAGATCAAATCAATAAAATAAAATGACAGCAGTGATTGGCTGCAAAAAATAAATAATGTCACGCGTCTTGCGCCTCTCAAACTGGGCTATCAGGTAACCTACAGAGGAATTGAAATTATGAAATATGACCAAGGCATTAAAAAGCTGCTTGTTTGTCAGGATACTTTTTCACTGATTTATTTTTAAAAAAAAATATGAGCTATGAGTGTGAATGTTATATATTCCATCCCACAAATTATGTTTTACTGGTTTATTTGACAAATAATCTATATGGATTTGCTCTATAAAGACCTTATGTCTGTTTGGGATTGTTTTGTTGCCTGGGGTTGTTTTGAGAGCCTATTGATGTAGCCTATCTCAGAATAAAGGAATACTTCATATTACTCTAAACCACCGTCTGTAAATCAACTGTATACTACTGTCTACACTATATTTCTTGACCTGTCTCTGTATGTTTCATCACCGTTCTATACTTTGCCTCACATTGCAACACAGCTCAGATCTTTGGTTGCTATGAAGGCCAGTCGTTCTAAATGGATGGTTGCTATGGCCAAAGGCCAGTTCTATCTCTGCCGTTGTCAAGCGGGCATATCGTAGAATTCTGATTAACCTTATCTTATTTAAAACATCTCTATTTTACTTAGCCCACTTCCATACAGTGGGTCCCATTAAGAAGTGGCCACTTCCTGCACGCTTACCGTGATTCACACAGCAGCATTATTAAATTAATCTGTCACCATACGCCTATGCCTACGTTTGCAAAGAAAACATTTTAATTTGATTCACATGAAACGTTACATTTCATGTACATGTTGACAATGAGTAGGCTAGTTTTGGTTGTTGGTGGTGTTATTGCATCCCTTAGTTATGCCTACAATGCAAGTTCCCTTAAGCTGTCACAGACGTAGGTGCTACTGTACTTTTAGGGCTAAAGTGCTTCGTGAATTACTGTTAGTAAGAAAAATAGCAGTCCTAAAGTTACACGTGACGAAGTTACGAGTGCAAGCATCTCATATCAAATGACCATGGCATTGCGCTAAACAACATAAATCCCAATTAGCAACATACATCTCCTCCCTATAGCTAGCCACACAAGAAATGAATGATAAATCTCTGCTTAGCATGCTTCTCCGCTTAGCATTCTAATAACAGAAGGGGCACATTTATGTTGACCACTACAACATGACTCATTATGTCTGTAACGTTAACTGTATAAAACACTTACTTTCATAAAGGATGCACACCATCCAGCACATGGAAACCGATATTTTAGGTTCTTGGCCACAAACTCAAAACGTGTCTCTCTGAAGCCCTGTTCTAGAATCTTTGCTCTGAAGGCTGTGTTGCTAGGCGACATCAAATAAACGAAATGATAGTCTTTCAGTATTACATGTGTACGTGTGATTCCGAATGGATGTGTGTGGTTTGCAAGAATAAACAAGAAATAACATTTCCAATAATTTCCCATGATAAATTACATAATATTTGCACCTTCCTTACTTGTGAATCTCACACCGTATTTCAAGTAGGCTACACTAGTGAAATGTAATACAACTGTGACAGGGCCCTCAGGTTTATCCAACTAAATGGATGAGGACAGAGGCAGTAGTATAAACAATGTTATATTTATTATTTCTTTTCTTCGTTTAAAACGGATGGCATGGGTGTACAGTAGGTAAATCCGATAAAAACAAAAATCACAATACACAACACAAAATAATCAAAGAAAACAAAATGTAATACACATAATCAGAAATTAAATGCCCAGTGGATTGGTGGCTGCTACACGGCCTGAATTAACACAGGTACAGTAACCCTCGGATGGCTGCCCAGTCCCAAAAGTGATCTATGGCCATACACACACACAAACACAAGTGTAACACTCAAGCTTTCTAAATACAACCCACACGAGTATAAATAGGTGTTCAGTACACGCTCAACCACTAGAATGTGCCCTCACCGCAAACTAGGGGAAGGCGGCAGTCCTAGAGTACCTTAACTGTGTTACCTAATAGACCTAGCAGGCCATACTAGCAAACAGGGGGAAGGAGGGGCATTCAATAAAGGAAACAATACAAGACAAAACAAAAACAAGACAAACACGCTATTCAGCGCCAGTGGAGTGCTACCGATACAGCTACAATGAATAGCAGAAGCTATAATGAACTAATACTACCTGGGACATAGACCCCTATGGCCCAAGAGTAACAGTCTACTGTGTGGAGAAACTAGGTTGGGAGTCACAAAGAACTCAATATGAACTAATACCACCAGGAGTAACAGTCTCCCGTGTGGATAAGCTAAGTCAGGGGTTACAAGAACCCATTAAAAACTAATACTGCCGGGGGGAAGGATAAGTCTCAATAGCCTCGGAGTAACAGTCTGAAATCGCTAACTGGCTGCTAATATGAGCTCAGGGATGGCAACAGCACTACACCTGGTCGTGTAACAGACCCTGGCAAACAGTGTAAATGCACCAGTGTATCACACTCAGACAAGCATACAACACAAAGAAAATAAACCAACACATACAAGCATACCGTACAACCAACTTTGACGTGCTGTTAGTTTAACACTGACTAATACCAAAAGAAACTCTAATGGGGGAAAACAGTGGTCAAACTGTAATAGACAGCCAGCTGTGATCTACAACAGAGAGAAACGTTTAACACCCTGGTCCATGGTTATGTCGCATTTCATAACAATACACAACAGTTTTTATGAAGTTTAATTGTTCATAAGTCAAGCGACATGTAAAAAAGAAAACATTGTATCAGATACATATTTAAAATAGGACCGTTGCACTGTTAGAACAATAAACAATGCCTACCTCGGCCTTTTCCACAATGCGAGCTAGCCCAGGGGAACAGGAGCAGAGGAGGGAAGTGTGTCAGCTATAAAAACAAGGGAGCGAAAATTACAGACGCTACATGCTGTTGTTTGGCCCGTATAGCTAACTTAGTCTGCTCACATTAGTTGAGTGTTTGACTATAGCTATTGCAATGTTGCTATTGTAAGAGGCCTACCTCCACGTCCAGCATTCGCATTGATAGTCACAGGGAAACAGGAGTAGGGAGGAGATGACAGTCTATAGCAAGATGAGCCAAACGTCACGACACTACAACCACCTGCCCCGTGTTCAAACTACGTGGCTAAACACAAACTCTCACTTTATGCTATTACCTACATGTCAGACAAACGTTCGTGGTCTACGGCAGTGGCAACAACTCACATTAAAAGTGTAAGGAGTACATGAAACATTCCACCTACCCAGACCACAGCGAGGGAGTTGTTCGCAACCAAAACCCAGCATGAAGTGCGCGGTTTGTACCGACCAGCGACAAGCAACTTGCGTACCAAACAATTTGGGAGAGCTTCTTTTGTGTTTGTCGGGAAGGAAGTTATGTACCCATGACCCCCAGCCCGCACGCCCAGGTGCTTGCAATTAGTCGTGATCCTGACCTGATCACACAACGTTGCCACCTAGTGTTCAGATAGGTAGGCTATTTAACATTAACGTGACATTGCTTGTTTATTCTTTCGTCAACTCCATGCTTTTAGGAAAACAATCTTTTTATCATAGTTCCCTCTTCAACGAGCGATTACCAGCTCGTTTTTGTAACAGAGATAGCTGTTTATTGTTTCTAGGTTTACAGAAACACCTATTCATATTAATACAGGAAATCAAGTTAACGCTGCCGACCACTGTTTGTCTATTACATGGCCCAGAATGCCTTGCATGTCTTTACTACAAAACAACCCAGTAAAACCTAATTTCCCGTAAACATATGAATTTGCATACTTGTAACATTTTTAATAATACTCTCCCATCATGACATTTAACAATAATGAAAAATTTAATTTGAATACCGTCAATGTGAAAACAACTCTATTATGTAAGCTATATATAGCTACTGTTCTCCTTGCTATTTCAGTTCGTAAGTCCATACTATCCCATGGCAGAGCAAGGATTTCATGATTGGGCAAGGTTGCCTGGAGACATTGTGTCTGCTCTGAGACATTGTGCATACATGGAAGGCATTGTGATAGAAGGTGAATGGTGAAAAGGTGAATGGTGTGAGTTACCAAATACCTGTGGGTGGTTTGCCAAATGATGGAAACTTTTGGAATATTTCTTTTTTTTTTTTGCCTATGCACCCTCACACTGGAGTCCCCAGTTCATATACAAAATTTGGTATCGATATGTGACAGTGTTCCTGAGATATGGACGACTTCCTGTTTCGGAGCTTCGCCGCCGATTTCGTTTGGCTGTGACGGGCAAACGCTTTTGAAAATCAAAAATCCTTCCGCTAACATTTGTGAGGCTTGGTCCAAGGATAATGTACGTCAAGTTTCGTGGCGTTCGAACCAAATTTGTGACCTGTGAAAATTTAGTTTCGCTTTCTGTTCAATCCAATATGGCGGACGAACGGCACGCCCACCTGACGTCATCTTCGCGACCAACTTACACCGGTACTGACCGGACGTTTTAAAGTTGGAACGGTGTCTCTGTCTCAAAGGGCCTAGGCGCTAGGGCTGACAAAAAATTAGGGAGACGGGAAAAATAATAATAAAACTTAAGAAGAACAATAAGTGTGCTGCTTTGCAAGCACACTTAATAATAAAACTTAAGAAGAACAATAAGTGTGCTTGCAAGCACACTTAAAAACTTAAGAAGAACAATAAGTGTGCTTGCAAGCACACTTAATTACGCTGCCTCCGTCACCTTACCTCTAAGGTAGCTACTGCTAAACTAAACTTGTGTCTGTTATTTTACCAGTTATCGCAGAGATGCGTGGAAATCGCTTCAGTGCGTGATGAGGTCAAAAAAAAAGAAATACTTGTCATTAAGACACACAACACACGGTTAGAACAGGCATACGTAACACAGTACGTTTATTTTTAATTCATAGTAGGTATGTTAGTAGTAGTATTTAGTCTGACCAAATTTGCTGAGAGCAAGTGTTAATTTCAAGACCCACTCATAACAGTCTTTACAATTCCATTCATTACCTAGTAGCTTAAATAAAACAGTAATTGTTACACTCTTCCATTATATGATTTATTTATTTATGATTGATTTATGAGCTCCACCTTCATCACCTTTTTGGTATGGCAACTGCTCTGCCCATGACCGGAAAGCACTGCAGAGGGTGTGAAAACTGCCCAACGCATCACCGGTTCCTCACTCCCCTCCATCGAGGCCATCCAGGGCAAGCGATGCTTGCGTAAGGCGCACAGCATCATCAAAGACTGTTCTCACCCCAACCACAGACTGTTCACCCCACTCTCCTCAGGGAGGCTTTACAGGTCTCTCTGCACCCGTAACCACGTAGCCTACTTGGAATAGCCTACCCCTCAGGTGTCTGAATGGCTGATCTCATGTAAATGTTTATGGAACCTTTCTGTATAAGTATATATACACTCTTTTGATCCCGTGAGGGAAATTTGGTCTCTGCATTTATCCAAATCTGTGAATCAGTGAAACACACACAGCACACAGTGAACACACAGTGAGGTGAAGCACACACTAACCCCGAGCAGTGAGCTACCTACTACAGCAGCGCTCGGGGAGCAGTAAGGGGGTTAGGTGCCTTGCTCAAGGGCACTTCAGCCATGGATGTGGGCATGGAAGAGCAGTGCTCAACCACTTCCCCTGCCCACATTTTTCCTACTGATCGAGTGTAAGATCAGCCATTCAGACACCTGAGGGGTAGGCTATTCCAAGTAGGCTACGTGGTTGAGTGACAAACCTGAGTAAATTGACTCAGAGTAGAAGAGCTGATACAGGAAAAAGGGTTGTGTGTATTTTAATATGCATAGTGGCTTAACAGTAATAGAATATTCTGATACTGTATATCAGTGTTTCTTAAATGGTGGGTCGGGACCCAAAAGTGGGTCGCGGAACCATTCTGGGTGGGTCGTACGTGGAGCTTGTGGGTAAAAAAAATAAATAAATAATCACCCATTTTAAGTGCTACTTTGTCAGACCTATCTTAATATCCTGAAGACTTCACAAATGTAATGCCAAACATCAGCATGTTCTAAACAAGTAGGCCTACAGGCACTTTGCGTGTCTTACCATGTACAGTAGCTCACCTTATCTGTTGGCTTGAACACTAAAAAAAAAAAATGGGTCGCGACTAAATTAACATGGGAAATTGTGGGTCCCAAAGCCAGACCAGTTAAGAACCACTGCTGTATATAATATAAAGTGATGACATCCCAGATCAAAACTGGGAACATAATCCATAATGTCATTGTCATTGTAATGTCAATGTCATAGACAAAAACTGGTTTGATACAAGTTGTAATGAGTTAAATGTAGTTGTAATTCCATACACATTTTCAAGTGTTTTCATATTTAAGTTCAGTGCCATCAAAAATAAAGTTTAACAGACATTGGTTGGAATAAGTAAAGGAAATGGTGTAACTGGGTTCAATATCTGTTAGAAAAGTTCCATAAACATTGAAAAGTGCAAGTTTGTAGGTTTGTTTCTGATCGTTAAAAAACAGCAACCTTGAGCAAGGCAGTTGTTCTGGGGAGATATAAAATAAATAAATGAATAAAAAGTGATTTGAGATGCATCTTATTTTTGTTAGAGTGAATTACACGTGAATAATAATACAGTGTTGGGCAAGCTACTTGGGGATTGTAGTGAGCAAAACTATCAGTTACTCTGCCATGAATAAAACTTCACTACAAAAAACTACCACCCCAGTCAAATGTAGCAAGCTTAGTAACACAAACACAGCAGTAGGCTAGTTCACTACATAGGAAGCTACTTTAAATTGTGCTAATTTCACAGGACAAAAGTGTAGCTTGTTTGGCCAAGCTACTTCATATAAAGAAGTTAACGGAATTATCCGGAGTAAAATGCACTTTAGATCGATTTACGGATGATTGGGAGTACATACGTTGAGTTGACATCCAAATCATGTCATTCGGATGTGTTTTGAGATCGTTCGAAGTTCGATGTTACCGTTTTTAGTCAAAGCTCGTTAGCGTGGAAGTGAGAAGGGCATATTATTTCGGCGCTACAAAACGCTATTTTTATACCTCTTACGTGGTAGTGAGTAGAGGGTCCCTAAAGCCAAACCGAAGTATCCCGAGGTCTTTATGTGGTCGGATAGAGAGTCCAGAATGAATTTCATCAAGCCAGTACCTTTCCGGAAATGTTGCCATCTTTGCTGCTGTAGGAGTCGATTGCCAAGTGTGCTCTGGAAATTCACAATTTCGTTGCCGTTTAAAAAGAAAAAAAAAAACATAGTCCAGTCCATACAACTTCATTTCAATTTCAAAAGAAATACTGGACTATGTTTTTTTTTTTTTTTAAACTGTTTGGAACAGTTCCAAACTGTAGAAGAGTTATAAAAATAGCGTTTTGTAGCGGCGAAATAATATGCACTTCTCACTTCCACGCTAACGAGCTTTGACTAAAAACGGTAACATCGAACTTCACATCCGAATGACATGATTTGGATGTCAACTCAACGTATGTACTCCCAATCATCCGTAAATCGATCTAAAGTGCATTTTACTCCGGATAATTCCTTTAAGCTATTGAAAAGTTACTTTATTCAGGAAATAGTGAAGCTACCACCAACACACTTATTACTAGCTAAGCTACAAGTAGCAACTGCCCGATAATAGGCTACAGTCTGTGCCACTTGTGTAACATTCGCCGGCCAATGTTATTAATTAGTAATATTTGATTAATTTCTACAATAGCATTCTTGTGTCAGTTGTAATGTAAGTCAGTGTTATGGAATATGACTCATCAAGTCTCAGTTCATAGCTGGGTGAACACCTGAACACCTAGCAAGTAGCCTAGCTAGCTGGCTACGATTTACATACAATAACAAAGATCCTTGCTCCTTTTCAACTCTCTGGTAATATTGCATTCACAAAATACAACCAATAGTACGATAATGTTAAATCTTACTTGTGAAAAGTAATCCCCCGAGCCCTGTTTGCGATGGTCCGCCGATTTGAGCAGTAATATGCTGCACATTGCTCTGGCATCTTGTTTCTTCTGCTGCAACTATAGCGGCTGCATTTCCTGTTTCCAGCAGCCAATGCTGTGTCTACTCTGGCACAAAGGCTCTGGCATTGCAGCAAATCACCCAGACGTCATTTTTTTACCTCTGACGTCAGACGCAAAGTTTTTGCGCGTGGCACACGAAAAAATTTGACGTCTGACGCTCAGACGTCTATTTTTTACTCCTGAAGAAGTAAAAAATCTACACGTGGAGGCGTTATTTTGGACAGACGTTTTGTCTTGAACGGCTTGCCATATGAATCAACCTATTCCAGACGGAGTATAAATTAATAGATTATTAGCAAGGCACCATTGTGATTTAGTTGTGATTTTTGTGATTTTAAATGGCTTATTAAAATAGTTTATTGGACAAGCAAGACTCTCTGAAGTGTAGTAGCTTTGTCTCTTCATTATCATTCTATCTGCTACCGCCCCCTCTATCACACACACACACACACACACAATATGGACCATGCAGCCACCACATTAAAGTCAGAAATCATTATATTGGCCCTAAAGCCATGGATTCCCTTTCATGAAAGTTATAGTGGTGTGAGTCATATGAAAACACAGGACATTTCAATACAAAACCTTTCCTGGGATGCTGACCGGCAGGTTGTCCTCTGGTGAAATTCATTGCACTGAATCAGCTCCACTGAAGCCCATACTGAGTCCACTAGCAGAGAGGTCTCACAAACTACATTGCTTGGAAAGGCATTCATTCGGATTGGAAATTTGTTTGCTCAGAGTATTTCAATGTATAATCTATAGCCGAATGAGGATGCACATGATAAGAGAAAGAAAGAGAGAGAGTAGAGAGACAGAGAAAGGGAGAGAAATTATGTGCTTATGAGACTCTCCCTCACCCTGTGCGTGTGCGGCAGGATGGTTGCCATGGTGATGTGGTGTGCAAGGGTAGGGAAACCCATGGGACTGGTGTAGCTTGATGATAAGTGGTGTGTGTATATGTGAGCGTTTGTGTACACGCACCGGGTTTTGTGTGTGTGTGTGTGTGTGTGTACTTCTGTGTGTACTAGAGTCATGTCTGAGTCCATTTGTGTGAGTGTTTGTGTATGTCTATGTATACGTCTGCAGGAGCGTGCATGAGTGAACACTTGCGTCAACACATGCGTGATAACGCGAGGCTGGAAGAGGTGCCAAGCTTGCACCATTCACAAGCTAAAGGTGCAAACGGGGTTTAGCTGTATGGCCGGATGCATGCTGACACCTCTGAGCTATTGCTCCGGCAGTCACTCTGATGGCAAACCTCATCCACTGACTTGCATCTCTTCACCACACACTCACTATCATTTTCGCCTCACACCAGCAGTGGATCAACAGATCCTGAAAACAGCAGAAGGCATGGACAATAAGCCTACACAAGAACATCAAGACTGGAACCAACTTGTTGCAGTGGAGTGGTGGAGGGTGTCAGAGTCATTAGTGGCCTATTGCACTGTAAAACCCAACTTGCTGTTTGAACTTAAATATTTATGTAACCATGCTGCGAAAGAATTTTATGTTACGACAACAAAGACAATGGAGTTAACTCAAATAAAACTTGCTATTTGACTCAACTTAACTAGTTTGTATGACTAGATAGCTTTAGTTGATATAACTTGATTTCTTTAGTTCATTTAACTTCAGCACTTGATATCTTTAGTTAATATAACTTGATTACTTTAGTTGACATAACTTCACCACTTAATATCCTTAGTTGATATAACTTGAAACCTTGAGTTGATTTAACTTCAGCACTTGATACCTTTAGTTGATATAACTTCATACCTTTAGTTGATATAACTTCATCACTTGGTAGCTTTAGTTGATATAACTTATCCTTAAGCTACTTAAACCTTTGGATGATTTCACTGCAATGCTAGTGAGTTACATACACCAACTACTTAAATGTAATGTAGTTCTCACCCCACACATCTAATACAATTTAACAATTAATACTGCCCAATATGTTTCTTGTTTTATTGAAGATATAGCTTCATAAACCAAAAACACTGAGATCTAACTCAAGCCTCTTTAATAAAAACAGATGAGTAAATACAATTACTTTTTGGAACAACTACTTATTTTCTATCAGTTACACACCCCATGAAGGCTTGAATTCATGAAGATTGTTTGTTTTTGCATTATTGAGCCAATAATTTGATTAAAGAGTGAAGACTCACATTTTTGTCTCAATAAGGAATGCAACAAAAATAAAACATAAATGAATTGAAGGCTTCATGAGGTGTGTAAGTGATAGAAAAGAAGTCATTTTTGAGTGAGCTTTAAAACAGTACCAACACATGTCATCAAAATGGAACATTTGTACCATCTCACTAGGTGTCCATTATTTAATGCATCCATTATTTAATGCATCTTATTTAGGCAATCACCAATACTAAAATGTATCTTGCATTGTAAGTTATAGAAATTTAAGGCAATTTTCCATTTTGATGACCTCTTAAACAAATGTTTTGGCATTAAACAATGTGCAGCCAGTTACAAATAATAGAGCAATTAACCAAAGAATAAAAAAAGTGCATCACAAATAACAAGATTGATCACATACACACTGTGGATAAAACCCCAGTTTGTGTTACCTTCCCCCAAATAAATCCATACTGTGTGTTTTACTGTCCTTCAAAATGAATACACACAAGTGTGTTACCCTGTCCCCAAAATAAACACACCGAGTGTGTTACTGTCCCCCCCAAATAAATCCACACCGTGTGTGTTACTGTGTCCCCCAAATAAATCCATACCGTGTGTGTTATTGTGTCCCCCAAACAGTACACAATCTATAAGACGTCTAACAAAAATAACAAAGAGTCCATTTCTCAATCAAGTTCACATTTTGTTCACATTTGGGCAAAGCTTAAACTCTGCTTTAAGCTTACATGGTTTTCCTCAAGAGTCTGTTTCTCAAGCCATGAACCAACGCAGTGCAATGGCCTCCACCAATGTCCATGAGCACCTTCTGAATGACTTCAAATGTGTACCTTGTGTCTTTGGGGTAGTCAATGTTCAGTGCATAGAGCAGACCCATCAGAAGTGCCACAGCCGTTGGAAAATCACTGAGCGACGGAAGGATGATTTCTTCCTCAATGACCACAGCGAAACCAACAGTATCATTCCCGTCTGCCACCACGAGGATGCCCACAGTCATTCCTCTAGTCATGTCCTCCTTAGCAACTGTGGCCTAAAAAAAATGGACAAACATGTGATAAAATAAACCTTCATTGATTCTGTTGTTGTGGCCAAAACGGCTGACCTGCAAGATCACAACACTTCACAATATTGATAATTTTTTATTTTTTTTAAAAAGCACAATGTGAGCTATTGAGTACTTAAAAACCTATTTTTAAAGGCAATTATTAAAAAAAAACAAAAAACAAATAACACCCAGTGTGAAATGAGCAGTGCTTTCATTAGCCCCCTTCAGATCGTAGGGCCAAAGCCAAGCTAGCCAGGCCGTGCGAAGGCTAATTCCTTTCGCACCTTTAGGTGCGGGCGCTAACTGGTGCCACTTGGGGCTATAGACCCCTGAATTCTGGCCCACCCAAAATGTTAGGCCACTTGGCTCGACAACCTGAAGCCGGCTACTGAGTTAATTTATGTGCCACAGAAGTTATGTGAAGCCTGGACAATGACATTGAGGCCATGCTGGTATGGACATACACACATGTTGGAGCGGTTAGCGCTATAGGGCTATTTACTCTTGATTGGTCCCAACCCGCTGTTTAGGTCCTAAAATACAGGATATGTACATGTAAGGGTAAATCCATAAGAATGGGGGGGGGATGATCTGCATTGACAAAATATAAAATATACCTGAACTTTCTTGTAAAAGTTGGACGCAACATCTTTGAGGTAGTCGGGGAGCCCCATCAGACCGATGGTCCTTTTCCATTGGTTGAAACACTAAAAACAATTGACAATACACAATCAATGGAACAGCTTCAATCAGATAGCATCAGAAGAGAGTATTTAACAGTAAATAAAGTGTGTGTGTGTGAAAGTGTTAAATTCTGTAGCTCTATGTTCCTAATATACCAATTTCATCCAACCAGAGAGAGACACAGATACAGGATAAACAAGAGCAATTATAAGTCATGAAACAAAGAAAGCAGCAGACAAAATTGGAAAACTATAAATTTGAAACTGATAAAGCGTTTTTTTTTTCTGGTTGGATGACACCATTGACCCGTGTGAAAATACGTTTGCTGTTTATTAAAGAGAGGAGAGGAAAAAAGACAGGAACTGGGAGAACCCTGTTACTGAACCAACACCATGTAGTAATATTTACTATAATAACTTTTGTTTAAACAGAAAAACATATTGTTTAAAATATCACACAAGCCTACTTACATCACTATCCAGTGTTGTCAACAGCTTCTTCAGCTCCACCACACTTGGCACTGTAGAGATCAATAAACCTCTGCAGACTTGTCAAGGCCAGCAGAGAGACAGCCTTTCAGGTCAACAGTGGTGAGGCGAGCAAACTCTAGCAGGCATAAAAGAAGCAAATAACAAGCCGAGGGATTCAATAGCACTGATAATTATCATTTTAAAGTCTTCATGACAGCAGATATTAGCAATTGTTGCTTAACACAGCTATTTTCCTCAAGCAAACAACAAAATAGCACTGTATTACCCCTTACCCCTGTATTATGCTTTCTACTAGGAGGCGACCAGTGTTGAGCATGAACTAATTCATTTTTCTATTAACTTTGAACTGAACTTAACATATTTCTAACTAAAGAACTTGAACTGACTCCCAGAGTTCCTCGGCTTCTAAACAAAACTGTTAATGAACTAAACATGAACTAGTTTTAAAACTGAATTGGTGAAATATGAACGTGAATTTGTTAATTTTCTTTTGAACGAACTGAACTGAAGTGTGAACTTTGCCAACACTGCAGGCGACCCTATCGGTTGAGGGTTGAGCGTGTGAAGTGGCTGAAACGCATGTCACATGGCGAATAGGAGCCCCGCTATCCCACTATAAAGTACACCGAGCGTCATGTTTCAGGGCTAGCTAGCTGTGTCCTAAAGAAAGCTAACCGCAAGCAAACTAAATAAACGGTCTCCTGTCCTGGTCTTAATAATTTCTCCTTTCGAAATCGACGAATAATGTCTAGGGCAGCTAACTCGGTCTGCTACGCTGTTAGCTATGCTGTGAATTTCAGCCAGCAAGTTTTGCTGTTACGTTTTCAATATACTTGAATAAACGGGGCAACACGGACGACAATTTCATCAAGTAAAACATGTAAAATATTACTTGCAAGTTAACATTTACACTCACCTTGTAAAAATACGATGATGGGTATCAGTCTCTGGTGGTGTTGTTCCACGAATTTCCATCCATTTCACTCTGCACTGACCGAAAGAACGCGCGCCAGTAAGCCACTATGACGCAAGACGCAAAACGTGCTACACGTGATGCTGCACAAATTGGCAGTAGTCAACTCAACTTGACATTTATTATTAACATAACATGAGTGAACATTGAGTGAACTTCCATGTAGTTGAGACGTTTTCAATTGATTATTTTAAGTTAAAATGACTTTTTGCACAAATCTGTGTTGTATTGAAAAGGAAAAATTAGTTATGAAAACAAACAAGCAACATTGGGTTTTACAGTGTGGTTAGTAGTAATGAATGAATGGTTGAACTTTCTGGTTGAACTTTCGCCAAAGCCCTAATTTCCACAAATGCTGCATCAATTTTAATTGGTTCAGGTTAAGACTCTTACCGTAAGAGTATCCTATATCTGTTGTCTATCAGGAAACTGTAATATTTATAAAGATAAAGACACAGGGCGTTTGATAAGATTCCTACTGTAGGTTAACAGCTAGCTACAGTAGTTTTAAGCCGTGTAAATATGAATATGCACAAATATTTCTCTGTTTAGCCCTTCCATCCACACTAATTTTGAATATGTCAGGTTTGCTAGCAGGTATTAGAAACAGTTCAAAGAACGAAAACCGGAAAAGAACATTTTTTGGATGAACGTAACCAAAAACGTGAACAAAACCAATTGCACTTGTTCCGGGGTGAAAACATTATTTTCAATTTTAGATAACTGGTTAATAACAGTATTTATCATTCCGATTAACCTTTGTTTGAATATTATTCAAATGTCCATAGGCTTGGAATGTGACCTGTCCACACAGTGTTCCCCAGACCCCTTATAGGATGAATTTAGTCAGATGTTATGAATCAGTGTCTCCCCTGTATAATAGGATAGAACTACTAGTTGATAAAAAAGGATTTTCATATCCAACATTATCTTACTGCCTTTTCCAAGTATGTAGCCTAAATTACTAGAGACACTACGAAAATATCTATAGGCCTGTCATGCAGTTGGTAGCACTACACATAGGTTAGTCTATCACAGGGCTTAAAACAAGGACATTTTCTGTGCCTGAAGTTAGGCTATCAGATTATTTTTTTTAAAGATTTACATGTAATATTACATCAATAGGCCTACTTGCCTACTTTCAAATCTTGCCCCACGCCTGAATTCAAGCAGAGTGATTTTAACAGTTAGCCTTGATATTGAATGTGCTTTGATTTAAGGCTGTTGGGCAAAAAATATATATAATTTGTAAAGACGATGTCATTTTTAAAGGAATGTTATTACCCATTCTTCTATAATGTTCTAACCGGTTACCATTTAGAGGAGAGGCCTTGGAACACTGGAACAGGAGTGAAAAAATAATGTTTTTGCTCAGAATGAACCAAAATGAAAATCATTCTGTTTTCAGTGCCTGTTTACTAGTGTGGACAGTAAAAACTCAGAGTTTCAGACAAAATGACGTACGGTTGCCATGATACTGATAACATTGATTGTTCCAGACACCACTAACAACAAATAATTCTTTGGCATTTTGTTGTGTTTAGTCTGGATGCAAAACTTTACATAAGAGTGACATGACACTGATATGAATGTGTCATAAACAAGTCAAAAACATTTATGACATAACGCTGCTGTTGTTAAGTGACATTCGGTTTTTGTCATAACAAGTTAGGGTTAGAGTTAGTCATGAAAGTGTCATATGTTCATGACAGTATCATGTCACTCTTATGTCGATACTGTCAAGTAAAGTGTTGATATTCGATTGTTTTCACCTAAAATATGCATATTTATATTTAGTTGGCTTAAAGGTACACTATGCAAGTTTAGGTATTTCTGGCGACTGTAGAGTTCCCTCTATAGTCGTGATATATTTTTATTAGGGCTGTCAAAATAACGGATTCATTTTGATTAATTAATTGATTAATTTTGATTTTAATTAATTTCAGAAAAAATAACTGATTAAAAAAAATAGTGCAGATTAATCGATTCCGTATGACCTTGACCCCGAGCTGTTCTAGTCAGTAACCAGACTGTAAAAAAGATAGATAGATAGATACTTTATTGATCCCCAGGGGAAATTCAAGGTCTCAGTAGCATACAGACAACACACATTCACTAACAGCAGAAAAAGTAATTAAAAGTATATAATATAAAAACACAACTAAGCAATAAGGACAGTAGAAGATAAAGAATATACTAAATATACTAAAATACTAATTATACTAACTAACACTTAATCTAAATCAATTCTAAAAACAGTATCCACATAGTGGTGATTAATCAATCAAGAGGCGCTTGCAATGACTGAGGCAGGGACTGAGCCTGTGATTCTCTGTGCATAGTAAGGTAAGGTAAGGTGCTCTGTGTGAGTGAGTGTCATGGTGATAGTGCAAATGAGTACGTCCAACAGTGCAAGAATAGAGTCTATATATCTATATATATAACTATTTTAAGAAAAGGTATAAGTGTGGCCACAGTTCGGCTATGGCATGGAGGGAGGGGTTATGCATATGTGCTAATGTGCTAATATAGCACTCAAACAGTGAGGTAGAAAGACAGTGGTAAATGAAGGAGAGAGAAGAAAATATGTTGCCTAGATCATTGATTGTAACATTCACTATTAAAAAACGGCCTGATGGTGTTGATAAAAATAAAGTGTTGATTAAAATAAAGTCCTCTGCCATGTCTGCAGAAAGGAATTTGCATATCACCGGAGTTCGTCAACTCTAAAGTCGCACATCAATGCAAAGAAATAGTGTTGACATTGAGGGGAGTGTTAATTTATTTTCATTGTCTCCCCTAGGTTATATCTATGGTCTGAAATGCCTTGTATGTAAAAAAAAAAAAAACTTCTTCCCGAAGCACTTTTGAATTTATTTCCTCAGCCTATTAGGTCATATCATAGATTATTATGGCCATTATTTGAACAGTGAAAATAATAATAAAAGAGTTTTTGAACTTTAATGTCACGCTGATTATTCAATGATTCATTTGAATTTAAATATTTAAAATACTTTCACAGAAAAAAATATATATGTGATTCATTTAGATTAATTAATCACAGAGTATGTAAT
Organism: Alosa sapidissima; assembly: GCF_018492685.1. NCBI lineage: Eukaryota > Metazoa > Chordata > Actinopteri > Clupeiformes > Clupeidae > Alosa > Alosa sapidissima. Next base: position 9,905,162 of record NC_055967.1, on the reverse strand, counting down.
TAATTTGATTACATTTTTAACCGATTTACAGCCCTAATTTTTATTTTACTTTGCTGTTGTAAATAGCAAACTTCTCGTGACTTATCCCCCCTGTACACATTGAAAATGCTTTTGTTGTGGAGGTGAAGGATTAACAACAGGCAAGAACCCAAAGAGTTTTATTGTGGAGGTGAAGGATTAACAACAGGCACAAAAATCTCTAAAGAGCTATATCTACTGACAAGGTAATGTTTCATGATTCTCGAGAGATTTGTTGGGCCAGCGTTCTTAAAATTGCATAGCAGGTTTTCTCTGTAGCGACGTCGCTACATCTATGCTGTATTAACATTTTTCATGTGACGTATTCTAGGTTCTATAGCTTTGTTTAATCCACCTGGTAGGCAAGGGACAAGTTGAACCCATTGAACATCGTTGTCTGCAGCTGCCTCTCAGTAGGCTACATCTCTGCATTTCAGCAATGTCAACATTTCAGGCATCAATAAAGGTGATGATGAAACGTTATCCCATTGTTCAATTTTGGTGCATTGATCTGTATCGATAATGTTATGGGAGAACCTGCATGTAGCCTAGCTAGAGCTAATGGTAGCCTAACTTTTTTTTCTCTGTTCAAAACAAAGTTCCAGAAAGGAACGTCTTCCCTCTGAAAGTTGACACAAAATCAAACAATATTTGATCATTCAACTTAAACTAAACAGCAACAGGTTTTGGTAGGCATGTAGACTCAGCAGACGTTAAACGGTAGCCTACTTTATAGTCAGCATCATGTAACATTAATGGCGTTAAAGTCATGAATCCTGTAACATATTATAACATAACAGCGATGGCTTGTTCGAAGACGATCTGCATGGATATATAACCACCCAGAAAAACTCAGAATGTGAGTGATAAAGTTAATTATTTTGTATGAGACTTTTTATTAGTTATCCATTGCTATATTAGGCTGTTATGCTAGCTCAGCCTTTAAATATGCTGTTATTTTGGTCATGTGGACTTGATTAAATGGGTAAAGATAATTCATAAACTGCTATTCTTACATGACTGAAGCAGTAGCCTAGGTTTAACAGTGGTGTTTGAGGTTGCTGTGCTTTAGGCGCCAGAGGTTTTTTTTCCGAAATGTTGGATTTTGACATCTTCATTTCAAAAGGCTATATCTTAAAAGTGATAAGAGATAGAGACTTTCTGTAAATTAGAGAAATATTAAGGATGACCCAAAGTTTATGTAGGGATTAAATGTTTATATCTAATTTGCATATTATGACGTCATATGGTGGCGGCCATCTTGGATTATAGAATTTTCATGAAAAGTCGCATGTTTGAATGATAAAATGCACCACTTCTTTCCCCCCAAAATGTCCCTCACCTTCTGTATGCTATATTGCACAATACTGAATGCTCAGGTAAATACTAAGTAGTAAACAAACTATGTAAATCATTACTAATAAATGGCAGAAACAAACCAAATGCATGTAGCGGTAGGCACCTTTTGCTGTAGAGATTTTCCATTTACTACATACAGTAGGCACTCTGATTCCATGTATGGGGCACATATATATTATTCAGATGACACACAAACACAAGTAGACAAGACCTATTTAGTTCAAAAGCTCACTTGCCACAGCAAGGCACAGATCAGGAGTGAGATGACGAGACAAGACAAGAGACAATGTTAGTATTTGTTTTCTTTTTGTTGTTTTTGTTGTTGTTGTTTTTTTCTTAACTGACAAAGACACACACATCCCAAGGACATGAACACACAAAAAAGAACACATATATGTCCTAAATGGTCAGGGAAATAGATAATCAACAGTGTACAGTAAATCACTACTAATAAATGGCTGACAATTTTTTTTTTATGTAGCAGGCCTTTTGCTGTAGAGATAATGACTATCCATATCCATATCCTATCCATACAGGGCCGGCATTCCCATCATCTTGTGATAGACTATGCATGGCCTAATGGCTCTCCTGCCCCGTGTCACCACCACCTCTGCTCCTGTTGCGAGCAGCATGGCCAGATCTGCCTCGCGCTCGCGTCGAGTGGAGAGAATTTGCGCAGCTCGGACTAGGCCTACTGTCATTCTCATTGCGACTCCCCACACTGCCTCTACGTTCCCCCCTATCTGTCCTATGAGCACTTCGACCTCGTCTAACATACCCAGTGGCATTAGACAAAGGCTCCACCACGTTACTGTCGCCGCGATTGCGGAGAGGCACACGTTCAAAAGACAGAAGCTAGCGCTATGGACATTAGGCTACCTCCAGCCTCGTTCGCCACACCACTAACACCCTGCTAACTTCCCGATGAACACTCCGAACCCGTGAAACATTATTCCCACCAGTGACATTGGGCAAACGATTCAACGTTTGTGCTTGGTGTAAGCTAAACTATGGAGTAAACTCTCACTTTGTCCAGCTGCATCATTGCAAGGCAGGGACGCATCTGAAGCCTCACTAAACGAATCACCGTCATTTTCTGAAGGCAGATATTCCCCTTCAGAATCAGGGTCCGCGAATAGAAGACCCAACACTTCATTTCGGGTAAACTTTTTTGATGCCATTAGACGATAATCTAATGCAAATACTCGCTGACGTTGACAATATCGCTCTGACAAAGTGGCTCACACGCACACTAGCTCCGGTATTTCACGCACTGATTCAATGTGCTGTAGCTAGAAAGTTTTGTTTAAAGCCTGCCATTTTTTCGACTCGGGGATGACGTATGACATGTCTGCCATCTAGTGGAGTGGAGTGTAACGAAATATGACACCCTATTTGACTAAATCGTCCGTTTTATTCAGTACCGCATCTTGTCGACTAAAGTCGACCGTGGCGCCTAGAGGGTTAAGTTGTTGTGTGTGATCGCTAAACAATTCATAGGATCAAATCAGTTTATTTTTACATACGGGAGTTAGCCTAACTGACCTGTAGGCTATAGCACATAAGCCTATTCTGTTTTCATTTATTAGCATTTATTGTGATTATATAATCAAATGACACTCATGATAACTTGAAATAGAAGGACAGGAGATAGGTGATTGATGTCCACAAGCACAAATTTCACGAGACAAAACTGTCCCAGTAAAAATATTCGTGCCATGTTTAAAATGCTGCACTTTTTCCCTTCATAGCCTATCTCTTGCAATTCATTTTTGGATGACTGTAGATAGTTGTATTTTAGCCTACGTCTTCGTAGACAGTAGCCTAGGCTACACCATTAGGCCATCTTGAGAATAAAAGACTTCACAGCTGCTAACGATCTTCCTCCACAACCATGAGGATAGGTAGGCTAAACGGTCGTTTGTCGCCTTTTTGCTTCTTATTGTAAAACCAACTGTTAGGGCCTACACAAGTGGTCGGCATCCCAGTCAATATTTGATATTAAAATTTCCATTTTGAAGCTAATTGTAACTATGTGTAGCCTATGCAACCCGACTGTTAGGCTTGCCTACCACTCTGCAGTGCCTTGCCTACCATTCTTGCCTACCACTCTAGTTGTAAACAAACGGTGACGTCCCAGTAAACAAAATAAAGTCCTGGCGACGTCCCCTAAAGGTCCCCTGGCAAACGTCACCTCCTCGACATTGTGTAGGGTTCCCTTTACGTCCCGCGGACCTCTGTTTGGGAGGTCTAAAAGACGTCCACGAGACTTTGAGAGGACGTCCTGTAATGGTCACCGCGACGTTATGCGCGCAACGTTTATATTTCTGCGATGGTAAAAAAAAAAAACAGCTACGGCATAACTCATAAGCATACAACATATCATTTCGAGTGAAAAAATGAAGAGAAAATCCAAAAAAAGTCAAAGGTACAAGACTGTGTACATATTTTCATTTCCGAGTGAAGGAACTACTCATGCCATAAACCACCGCACCTCACTGAATAATATAGGCAAAATCGGCACAATTTATTTTGCCATTTAAACCATTTCAAACCGGCGACAGCACGCGAACCCTTTCCTCCAACAGTGATTTTTATATAGTGAATGTGCAGTTAATAGCAGTTATTTCAGGAGTAATCGTGTAAATAATAGTGTTTTGATATTGAATTTGATATTTATCATCGTGTATTTTATATTGTGTGTGTGTGAAAGCGGTTAACGTTAACGGCAGTGTTTCGTAACATTACCTGACTCATCCTATGCTGTTATCACTGCTCAGTCGGGCTGATGCATGGACTGATGCATGGTCTGCTCTTGGACCACCATATTCAGTTTATTAATTTGCCGTGAATTATTACACAAAATGTTCATTAAATGCACGAAGAAGTATTCCTAGGTTAATGATTGATATGAATCATACAGTATGAAGGCTACAGTAGCCTAGCTAATGTTAACTAGCACTGCTAGCAGCATTAACGTTACCAGAGCCCGTTTACGGAGAGCCGGATCACTCCCTATTAACTCCATTGTACCTGCAATCTGTTGCAGTTCCGCTAGGGGCGATCACGAATAAGTGCAAAAACAATGGGGGTCTATGGAGCTAGACGGCTAAATTTTTTCTCTTTCACCTGGTTGTTGTTGAAAAATCAAAGATTTGATTGTGGTTTCTGCAAGCTCACTATGGATTATAGGTAAAAAGTTGAATGAACGAGTACTTACGTCCACAACACACTAGCTTTCTGCTAATGAATGACGTCATTGACGCATTTGAAAGGCTTTTTAGAACAAATAAGTGACTCAAAAAATATAATACTCAGCGGTGTGTATTTTCTCTGTCCCCTCTTTCGCATGTAACATGCAACAACATTTCTAACACAATTGTCAATGGAGAAATTGCATTGAATTTTTACATCCGGCATCGACTGTGGGCGGGACTGTGCAGCTCTATAGCTATGTTAGGTGAACAATTCGCCCTTCGCTAAGCCACACCCGAAAACCGCCACAGGCCAATCATGGCTTAGCAACCCATCACTAGGCACGGGAGGTCTGACAAGCTTTTCGAGTTTTGCCATGTTAACCTATGGAGACTGAAGGCCTGTGGGTCACGAAGGGCACTTATTTGGATGTGTGGTGCCCTAACCCACGTAAAGACACAGTGAACTAACATGTTACACTATAGAAACATGATATATTTGGGAACACATATTGTTCTAACTATAAAAAATGGCATATTGCATGATATTTCCATAACCGCGAGATACACGCTTCACGATAATGGCAAGAAGTTGTTAACAGACGTTCACCAAGATGTATAGCCCATCAGCAATCTATTTAAAATAACACCTATTTGAAGTACCATTCATTATACTGTATGTTGTCAAATATTGAAGTTGTGGGAAGTACATAGCTTAAATGGTATGTTTCTTTCGTCCCCCATGCCTGTTCCATTCATTCTGGCCAGGAGAGTCGAATGAAACAAAACGCACATTCGACTTCTGCTTAAATAACTCATGAACGGTTTTGTTCAGAGATGAAATTCCAACTGTATTTGACAGAGGACAGATGTAGGTTGCTAGTGATAAAATATTAGCTTTCAGTGTGGTACGATGTCTCTGTAAATTACATTTCATTGAAAAGTCCCGGTTCTCCCCCTATGTAATAGACGTGCAGGGTCCTAAAGCTTCAGGTATAGCAACAGGCATAGCAACAGTAACTAAGGAGGGCGGGACTTAGCGAAGGGTGAATTGTGACCAGGCATGGCAAAACCAGGCTCAAGTCGCAGAGACGCAAGTCGCGAAAAACGACTTTGAAGGGTTTTTTTTTTTCAAAATTAGTTATTTTCGTTTTTTTGCAGAATGTGCAAGTTGAAGTCCTAAAGAAGCAATTCCATGTTTCAGATAACAGCATTGGTAAAATTAAAAAGTGTATATTTTGTCTTTGAAAATGGTTAAGTTTCAGGAAGTAAACCAGCGTTTGAATTGGGCGTGACTATTAGTGCTCTTTTGTTTTGTCGCCAATCAGCTGTATGCTAGAAGTAGGCTAACCTCATGGCTACTTACTGAACCAGCATGCTGTTTGTTTACAATTGGAATGGAGATGGACAAAGCACAGCGGATTGTAGATGACCTGAATCTGATGATGAAGGCGACTTCATTACATTGGAGAACATCCCTAATCAAGAGCTGACCTTAGCCGAAGATAATTACAATGAGGAAGAATCTCTCGGTCTGGCAGCAGAGGAACTAGATCGTAAGATATCAGATGCTATTTCCACAGTTACATTTGACGGGGATAAAGTTTGTGTGTTTGAAACTTTATTGCTACTAGCTAACGTAGGCCTACTATCATTATCTATTGGCACCATAGACTACTAGCCAAAACCCATTACAGATTTTTCGGTGGGCAATTCATTTGAATAATGCGAGAATGTCTTGTTTTGACTGATGGCAGGGTGCCTTATCGTGTGTGCATTCAAATTAACAGGGTTTGCAAATGTGATCTCATGTTTGTTTAGTTCGCGTTTTAGACAATTTTATCCATTGCTAAACCTGCTAAATCCATTGCCAACTTGGTGCCTTGCACTGGGTGTTCATTCAAAATAACATGGTTTGCAAACGTGATCTCATGTTTGTTTTAGACTACTTTATCCATTGGTACTACCTGGTTCTGTAACCCATTACAGATAGTTTCGATGGGTCATTAGCACTGCAGGCTGACAAATCAGTGACCGTGACAGGGGGAGGGTTGATCTTAATGTCATGTAAATGAGGACCATTGTGTTCCCCTCCCATGGATTGAGGGAGAAAGTAGTCAAATTGAAAACCCTGATTTCTCAGCTTGTAGCTTATTCAAATATTATCAGATCTCCATGAGTGAAACATCATTGGATAGCTTTGAAACTACACTTTCAGAATCTGTGAATAACTCAAAATGTCTCTGGGGAGACATGTGCCTGGTTTTGTCATGCCTGGTCACAATTTGCCTATTACAAGTTCGTTTACCATCAAATTGGCTTTAAAGGTTATATTAAGGTGAACATCTTGCATAGTGTACCTTTAATGTGGACTGGACCACATTCAAACATGCTTGATGAAATACCTTGACTTCATCTGGTATGGGCCATAGGCTTTCCCCCCGACATTGTACTGGGCCTACTTCAGAGAGCACTGTTTGGCCTACCATCAAATGCTTGACCTATTTATAAAGCTGAGAACCTGTAGTTTCTTATAGCCTCCTTAAACCAAACAACTTTGACAAGATTTGGTAAAGATTCTTGAAAGATTGTAGTCTTTTGAGTAAAGCTTGAATGGGGGGCATTAGTTAAATGACTCCAATCTTTTAAGAATCTTTCCCAAATCTTGTTAAAGTTGTTTGGTGTAAGGCATTAGGAAACAATCAGAATACATGTGATGTACTGGCACAGAGTGACAGAGGCTTGAATTGTTTTTTTCTTTCTACCGGGGTACAAACATCTTCGAACTGACCACATTTTATGAAGGTATATTGGGTGCAAAAGTGGCGAGCACATTTAACTGCAGATTTTGCATGTGCACACTAAAGTCATAAATGTGTAACAGTAGAGTTGAAGTTGTACATATTTTTTTTATATATCTTGTTAACACAAAATAGGGGCTATGGGTTCACAAATCCTTTTTACAGGTACACAAATCCTATCCTGTGAGTCACAACTTTCAAGAGTCATGCACTCGACACTTTTGCTCCAATGGTTGCAGCGCAGTTGGTGCAAAAAAACATTTCCACATTCGTGTTTCATAATCTGAGAACATGCACAACATTTGTGCATTTGTAAACCCAAATGTGAACTAATGCATCCGAAGTTGTGCATCTGTGAAATAATTTCTCATTAATAAAATTCTACAGATCGCTTTGATTTTCTTGCACGACTACAAGTCACTTGATACAAGTGCTCGAATCTGCTTCTACGAGTGACGATACTTTTGCTCCTGGCTAGGTGATATAATAGGAGCAAAACGATTTGTATGTGTGCACGTCGAGCAAATCGATCGAGAAAACAAGGCGGCCGGATCTGGATCCTGGATCGCGCTCATACTACCATTGCCTGCTCATAAGGTAAGCCCTAGCCACTAGCCCCAGCTCCAGGTCGTGTGAAGCTGTGTGTAAAAGTAGATCAACATAGAAAAAAGATGAGTAGATTACAGTTATTTGTAAAGATCTGTCCATGCGTTCAATCCAGAAAAAAAAAACTGATACAGTATACACCACTTCCACCGGCAAACTTAGATCTTGCTTTACATTGACTTTATTCAGTGACCAAATAGAGCTTCTTTAATTTATGATGCAGCCCTCAACTACTTTATCTTGGTGTGAACGAGTTGTTCACGCCAAACAAAGTCAACAAAATATACCCTCCAGTGTGCGATGTATACTATTTTTTGACTTTTCAATACTTTATCTTGGTATGGTTCTTTGTATTTATTCGACTGTCTTTTTCTATGCATATAATTCTTCATGCAGTTTCTGGAAACACCAACACAAACCATACACATTCCAATCCATGTATGTTCTTGCTCCTTCATTTGCACAAGTACGAGTACAGGAGTTATATACTGTACAGTCATTTACATTATATGTATAAATTTAGCAGACGCTTTTATCCCAAGTGATTTACATATGTCAGTTATTACAAGGGCCAACTTTTCAGGCTACTGCATGCTAGCCCAGACCCTTACCCTCTACATTACCAAACACTGGTGTCCATAAACTGTGTATGAGCAACCTATTGGGATAATATCATAAAAGCGTAGAAGAAGCCATAAAGAGGCACATCAATGTGATAAGGTCTGTGTTAATAAACACCACTAGCAACACTCACGGTAGTCAGGATGGGGGTGGTGGTGGTTGGAGAGTTTGGTGGTAGAGGTGGTCACATGACAAGACCTACAGTATTCAGCTTAAAAGCAGGGGGATTGTTAATGGGAGCAGCACCTATGCTTAGGATGTGGCATGTCTCTCATGCTGGGCGCGCCAGTCCATCTCTTTTTATTTCTTTTTCTCTTGTTCTGACCTCTGTCTTTCATTTGTACGGTTCATTCTGGTTCTTTTTCACCCGGGATGTTCGAGAAAAAGCCACCAGTGGTCTTGTTCGATCCAATGTTCTCCTTGGAGTCTTTGGAGTGGTGGAGAGAGCAGCCGCTAATGGAAAGGCACACTAAACACAAAAGACAACTGAACTGAGAAGGCAGAGTGTTCTGCCATTACTAGATGCTTCTCTTTTGCTACCAGTGGTTGCGTGTGTATACTTTATGTGTGTGTGTGTATGTGTAAGTGTGCGTGTGTGTACAGTACGTGCATGCGTGGATGCTTTTATGTGTGTGTCTGTTTCATGGTGATTTGAAAAGAACTAGACTCCATCTCTTTTCTTTGTTCCTCAAGACCTCTTCTTTTCTTCCGCCTCTTCCCATCTCCCCTTTCATTTCTGCACCTTACCTCAGTCGCAGGCCTATGTCTCACCACAGCCACATCTCTATGGAGCACTAGAGAGAGAGTCAGCCGAGAGGGAGAGAGAGACAGAGAGAGAGAGAGAATGTGTGGTTGCTAAGCAATCGCTGAAAACCAAATCCCCTAGCATCTTGTTGTCTCTGCCCCAGCCTGCATCGGCAAACAGGATTTGGTGTGGCTTTAAGTTTAATTTAATCAAATGATTCAGACAGAGTTACATTTTTCAAATCAAATAACTGTTTCTAAAAAAAACATGTTTTGTTTAAATGTCTTCCACCTTGTTTTCTCAGTAACTCAGTAAAGTGTTTTTTCCTTTAATATGTTGGGGAGAAGGTCAAACACAAGTGCCTTGTGTAAAAATTGCCATGCCATGTGGGGAAAAGGCTCATAATTCTTTTGGTTTTAATTTTTGAATGCATTTTCCCAAATAAAACAAGGCAAAAAAGCTCTGCTCGTAATTATCAACAGGAAATGTGGACAGAATGTGTCACATACAAGTTACCACACACTTCCCCACACTATTTACTATGGATGGAATGCATTACTTCTGCAGATGTACAATGAATAATTAATGCACTGTCAGTTCATTGTTTATATTCACTCTCTCTCTCTCCCCCCTCCCTCTCTCCCTCTCTTTGTGTTAAAGATAACAGCTATGCATGTCTTTGTGAAATGCATCCTGACCAGGTGAGGACTGATTAACAATGTAATTCCGAAGGGAAGCACCAATCTGTTCACACTTTAAGTGAGGGAGAGAGAGAGCGCGAGCAAAAGCGTGTTTTGGTGGCATCTACAAAAGCAACCAATGGTGGGTAGGGCAACCGTAGAGGGATCATCAGGATGAGATCAGAGGGGGGCGGGTGAGACCCACCGCTATCGATTGTGCTCGCTCACTCTCTCCATGGGAGTTTGAAAACAAAGCAGGGGTGAACAAGCGAAAGAGCGCGTGTGCTGTCTGAATTTAAGGGCTGTGTCAACACGAACTGACTGAACAGGGAAAAAACTCAGGTTTTCACCTGAGAAAAGAACACTGCAGAACCGCAAGATCTTACATGAACAGACTAATTTAGACACTTGAAGAAGACGTGCAAGGCACCGACAAAAATAGCCTAACCTAGAGCAGGCTGACATGCTGGAATAACCCTGATGACGGGTAATCTGATTAGCGCGCCAAGACGTGTTGTGTTTGTGTGCGGTCTGTTCCCGAGACGCCGGCGGAGATTCACTGACTGAACTGCCCAACAGTAGGCTACATCCCCTCCTCGGGCGTCGGTGCGCATTTTGTATGCCGGTGGTTGCACCTGACCATGGTGACGTACGGACAAGCCGCCGTTTTTGTTCTGCTCTCATGGATGCTTCAATGCTCAAGTCCGTCGCCTTTTCCTTCTTCACAAGTGTAAGTAACGTTCGCGTTTGGAGTTGGAAGTTGATAGCCTACTCTCTTCCCCTCTCCCTCCCTATCCCCATATCTCATTCATCTTCCTTACGTTGTTCACCTGGTACATTGTCGTGGATATTTGTATCTTAACATTTTCCACATCCAAATTTCGTTTTGTAGACTACCCTTGTGTGTCCTCGTCCGCTCAACCTGTTAGACCACGCGAGTTATTGTGAAATGGTCTCGATCGAGTACCCTGTCTGCGCCAAAAACTGAAACCATTTTCTTTTAACCAGCCTAACTTTGTGAAATACGTGTTGATGTAAAATCTGAAAAGTAAACAGGAAACGTCACTATTCATAATGGTTAACATAACAGTATTTCCTGCAACTTTCCACATGCGAGTGAAAAAACGGTCATGTGTGTGTGTGAGAAGTAATTCCTGTCCGGCTGTATGTCAGTTGAATCGAAGAGACATTCAAGTCATTTTCTAAATAAGTAAGGACTCTCTAAAAGTATATTCTGGGCACATAATAAACTTTTATGTTTTCCATCCGCCGTAGCATCTTAACATGTGTGAAAATAATATTATGCTCAAAGAGAATGTGCATCCAGACGATGTCAACATGTCACCTTCAAAGGAAACAGAAGGAATAGATCCATAAATTCAGTCAAGGGTGCTGTTGTTTTCTCCGTGATTTGATTTGGCTCGTTTGGGCGTTGTTTTGCCCTCTGTGTCCAAGCCCAAAAAGCTCTCTCTCTCCTGGGGGCTAATTGTCCCTGTCTGCCTGGGAGAGCTATGCTACTTTAGGAGCCAGCCCAGACCTGTGGGGTAGCCTACAGTAGATGCCAGTTTATACATCAGTGAACAGATTGGTGGTATTCACATGCCTCCTGCTAAACATGTTGTCATAACCTGTGTGGTGTAGCATATAACAAATACATCTCTCTCTCTCTCTCTCACTCTCTCTTAAATTGAAATGAACTCTGTGTGTTGACCTGTCCACAACCCTATTACTGAGGCAATGATCAGGATAAAATAAACAGTCATAAATTACTTTGGCTACAATCATATAAGATGGAAAATGTTGACATTTATCCATTGACTCTGCCATAAGACTTTGGAGGGCCAGTATAAAATCTGGCTGCTGTTGTGATGAACTATGTTTTCCTAGTAAGGCAACCTTGCTCTCTCTCTCACACACACACACACCAAACACAGTTTTGCACAGTACTATATACACAATTACATATGAATATGCATACATACTCATTATTACATGTAACACACTGTAACAAAAAACTCACAAGCATACACATTTGCAGACATTTACACATACACACAATACTTCAATACACTTTCTCTGTTCTCTCTCTCGTTCTCTCATTCTCTCTTCCTCTCTCTCTCTCTTTCTCTCTCACACACACACACACACACACACAACCTCACAGTCACACGCACATACACAGGAGACAAAAACAGCCCAGGTGACAGACACAGTGGTGTGGGAGCAGCAGTTCGTCACTGTGGCTGGTGTTGAGTGTGACTGGGGAGTTGGCCAGACGGGGGGAGAGACGGATGTGCTCCTGTTCCTGCCAGTGTCGTGCTTAGCTCGCTCGCTCGCTCAAATGTGCTTATTTATTCTCCGGTGGAAGGAATGGTGTAAACGTAATACATTCTAAAGTAGATTGCCTCGAAGACTTCCAGGTGGCAATCTGGAACAACTTGAGGCGTGATGTATTGTAACTAAAACAGAATGGCGACATTAATGCATGCCTTGTGTCTCAACACCACGCCAGCCAATTTGAGAGCATGGAAGTGCATGGTTGTGGTGGACTTCTCTGGGATGTTTAAAGATGTTTAAGATGCAACTCTCTGCAGATTAGTAAATTCACAATCATTCAAGCCCATCTGACACTGAATTTTAGATGTTGGTCAGTTTTGGAACTGACATGTTTTAGTTCTTCTGTTCAGTTACACGTGGCTACTTCCTTTACTGAACAGTTATAAGGGTGAGGGTGTACAGTTACGTGATATGAGAAACTTGACACTACACATTGATATAGCTCAGTCAAAACAACAAGATAAGTTGGCTGGAAATATTTGAGTGAGCATTGTTTTTAGAGTGTACTTCTACTACAACTGTTAGCCCAACCAATACCACTGTGTAACTGCAGATAGCAGTATTGGTAACAACAAACAATGCAACAGCCTGCAATAACAAACCAATCCAAGTGGGCTCAATAAAAATAATGTGTGGTCATATGAGAATCATCTCTTGTGAGGTGCTCAGCATATTACAAAGCAACATCTCCTGTTGCGTTGTGTACTTGGAGAGGAGCACATTTTTATTGATGCCTTGAGGTAGTTCCTCTTCGAGTGGCGTCTTGCTTTTACAGTGATCTATTATTAGACCATAGTTAAAGCGTGCCTCTCTGCAGGGACTCCTGGTCCGAGAAGGTAATTATTTCCTCCACAGAGGAAGACTGCCAGGGAATCTACTCCCCCATCTCTTGTTCTCTTGCTCTTCTCTCTCTCTCTCTCTCTCTCTCTCTTTCTGGCACAAGTAGGACAAGATCTGACCCAGTTGCCTGGGAAAAAACGGGTAATAGATTCCACCCAGAGAGTTCGGGTGAGCTACGCATGGCCATGGGCATTCTCAGACAGGCGTCGAGGTAGGCACCGGCCAGGAGACATACTGGCACGCGTGCAGACAATCAAGCTGAGACACCGTCAGAGGGACAGATGGATCATCAAATAGAGATGTAGTCAGTGAAACAGCAACTGACAACACACACACACACACACAGACACATTCTCTCTCTCTCTCACACACACACACAGAGATACTCGGAACCAGATGACAGACACACTGTGACAGGACAGCAGCCTGGCCGGTAAACAGGCACAGAAGCAGACATGCTGACACGCAAAGAGGCTGAGTGAATGCACAGTGACCTGAGACAGCCAGATAGACTGGTGGTCAGCCAGATAGACAGACACACAGACACAATGACAGTGTTCAGAGATTATCAGAAGATTGACCATGAGTGACCCTGAAGGCCTGATTGATATCAAGACCGGCCACATATGAGATAATCGGACAGCGCGGTTTGAAAGACTAGGTGACCCCTCAGATCTTCCCCTGTGATGCCTTTTTCTACAGATCTACAGAGTTAAAGAGAAGGCTTTTAGTTTTTTCTGAACACATTTTCACACACACACACACACACACATTAAATGTGATCTGTGTTTACCTAAGCAAGCTCTCAGTGGGGTTTCCATGGGAACTCTTTGTTGTAACACAGAAGCCCTCAAGCATGCTGACAGGTCGCAGGGAACACAAGTCGGGGAGAAAAAGTCAGGCAGATAACCAATAAGCACCTTAGCACAGGCTGCTTCTGTGCCTCCACTGTGTCAGGGGCGCTGGCATGTTTTAGATGAGGTGAAGTTTTCGAGGGGGGTCTTCTGTGGGGTTGCCTGCTGCTTGTGAGGCTCATACTGGGTTGCTTTGCAACTCTGGCAGTCTTGTGCCACAGTGGCAGGAGAGGGACCTCTCACTTGTCACTGACCTTAATTCCCCAGGATACAAATTACCTGCCCTGATACTCATCATGCATACACTTACTTGCTGGCTTAATGACTATGGAAATGAAACATTCTTGGGGTTATTAAGCATAAGGTTTAGCACACAAGGCTATCAGTCCAGCTTTTATTCTTTTGAAATCATAGTTCCTTATGCTGAACATGGTTTGTTTTTAATATGGACCACCTCTCTCTCTCTCTCTCTCTCTCTCTCTCTCACACACACACACACACACACACACAGGATGTGGTGCCAAATGTAAGCAATGTTATAGGGTGATTGCCTCCGTCATCATTAAATTAGTTTCTTCTACGTAATTGGATTCTGGATCACACAAATGATAACACTGATCACTTGGCATTACCAATAATTCCCACATAAGAACATCAGATGGGCCTGAAGTGCAGGGATGAAACTGAGGCCAGATCAGATCCCAATGCTCCATAGACCAGAGATGCTCAGCCAAATAGCCCTCCCTAGCTGGCAGTAATTGTTGAGGCTCATTGATAAATGCCTGATCTACAAACAGTTGTTCTTGAACAGAACATCAACTCTGTGCCTTTGATGCTATGGAGCAAGATCACCTTGTTAAAGGAAAATTCCGGTATTTAGCACTTTGAGTCCCTTTTCTGGTTTGTTTTGGATGAACTAGAGTGGTGGACACCAACATTTTGACGATTGGTCCTGTCTCGACGATTGGTCCTGGCTCGGTCCTTTGGCTAGTCAGAGTGGCTGCCTACAGGCATGCTTAAACATGTCCTAAAACAACCCTTAACGTTCGTTAGTGGTGTTATATATATATACATATATATCAGCACAATGTATGATTTCCAGCCGTCTTATTTGCTATTGTGGAACTATTTTTTCAGACACCTCACAACCGCATATAAACTTCCGCTCAATATTTGAGCCTGAAGCATAGACGGTGGCGCAGTAATATCAACGTGCAATGAGTCTTCCCACAGAAATCAATGGGATTTTACAAAATGCCAAATAAAACACGACAGAAACTGTATTTCACTACGCTACTTGTTTTGTAACATCAACGAACACCACTAACCACTCGGTGAGTTGCACAGTTTTGAAAACGAACGTTAAGGGTTGTTTTAGGACATGTTTGAGCATGCCTGTAGGCAGCCACTCTGACTAGTCAAAGGCGATTCAAAACGAGTCAGAAAAGTCGAGACAGGACCAATCGTCAATATTCCGGTGTCCACCACTCTAGTTCATCCAAAACAAACCAGAAAAGGGACTCAAAGTGATAAATACCGGAATTTTCCTTTAAACTCCATGCAGATGCAATGTATTGAGATACAGAAATGAACATATTCTGTGTTTTTCTCTGTCTTTCTCTCTCTGTCTCGTGTGTGTGCACACAGACACACACACACACACAGATGAACACAGATACTTTTGTCCCGGTTTGTGAGTGTGTGCTGAACTCGCTGTGCACTCGCCTTGTTGTGTGCGTGTGGTGTGCACTGTGCCAGTGGTGATGAATGCTGCCTGGAATCAGAGCAGACCTTGGAGCCCCTCTGTTCCGCTCATCATGTCCGTCTGGGTGTCTGGGCCGCCTCCGACGTGACTGAGTGACTTAAGTCTGCCTCATGTGCCTTCCCGTTACCCAACCCCTTAGCCGCACAGATTAAGACCACTAATCGAGCATCTTATTCCACAGCTGATACCACAGTGGCACCCATGGTCTTGGAACCACTTGCGGTGTTTAGTTTGGGGAAACTTTTACTTTTACGTTTACTTTTATTTTGTTTTTATTTTTTTTGCATTAGACTAAATGATGTCTATATAAACCAACACAGATAGTAGTTAATGGAACAGGAAACGGATGTGGTCCCAATGCCATGGTGCCTTTTTAAAATATGCTAGGGTCATTGGTAGGGCGAGAATATTCAGTTGCTCAATCCAGGGTTCTTTTGAGATCAGAAGCTGGTGAGGGGCAAGAGTAGAGGTGGTTGGATGCACCACTAAGAGAAGTGTAACGATAATCAAACTAGTAAAAGTGAGATAACTTGTTTAGTTATCGGCCTTGGAGAGCTGTGTAATTGCTCTGATTTTGTCAGTGTGTATTTAGGTATGGCTTTAGCAATGGTCTCAAGTGTGGCCCAGTCAAGTCAGAGTTAGAGCTAATTTACTTATGAGTCAAAGTTGGAATTGGGCATAGTCAAGGTAGGTAGGGCTTCATTTTTTAGATGTGGTTATGGATTGATATTGTGGCTGGACTGAAAGTAGCCGTTTTCTTTCTCGCTCTAGTCTGGTGGCCAGGCTCCAGTTGGCTCGTGTTTGACTTAGCCATCACAGATGACATAATGCCGAATATAGAATGCATGTGGCTGTATGTTGATAATCAGCCAAGCCCTAGAGAGGTATGCTGCCCACACACACACACACACACACCATAGGTTCAGCCAGGGAGGGCTGATATGTTGGAGAGAATTCATCTCTGCCAGAGAGTTTGCATGGTAATAGCTCTCCCACCCGAAGTCTGATGGAGTTATCACTGCAGGGTCTGAACCATCCCTTAAGCTATCCCACCACTTTTCCTGTGTGTGTTTGTGTGTGTGTGTGTGTGTGTGTATGTGTTTGTGTCTGTGTGAGTGTTGTTTGTGAGTTTGTGCATGTCTCTCTGTCGGCTGTCTGTCTGTGCCTGTCTGGGTAGTTTATTTCACATCCTGAAAGAAAACATGGCTATGTGTTGTTTTCTCCTTCCTAACACAGCGTAAAGAATTGCATCGTTTGTAATCAGATGAAGGAAAAAGGGAGAGGGAAAGAGAGACAGAGAAGAGGTTAAGGAGGAGGAGGAGGTAAAATGGGGCCGACGACTTTGAAGGCTGTGCCAGCAGCAGTCATATTTCAGTTCTCACAGATCCATGTGGTCTTACCTGGCTTAGCCTTGTCTGACTTAGAACATTGGACGGAGGCTAATGAGAATGTGGTTTGATACTGGAGATTGTCTGGATCTTGCCGCCTAGTAAATGAGCTCTCATGGCAGCAAGACAAGACAGGCTGCTTGCAGCAACACACAAACGCACACACATACACACACACACTCATACACACCTGCGTAAAAATTGATAGCAGTATATACTATATGTGTGTATATTAATGGCTATTTTGTCAGAAAACTATACTGGATCTTGACATTTGAAGTTATTTAGTGTATTCACATCTAATTCCCAAAGAAGTCTCATACATATTCAACATTTTCAAGGTGTTTGGAAAGTGTGATATATTTCCATATGTCATATCAAGGACCAACAGACAATCTATTGTGCAGTCCTCGAAGTAGAGGAGAAAGTAGATTGCACGGTTTCGAGGAAGCGGATGTCAAGGTGGCAGGTCGAGAGGCAGGATTTCAGTGAACAGAAGGGAACAGGAAGAAACAAAGTAATTATGGATGCAGCCTGCTAACACCGAGCGGGTTGTCTGTAATGCATTTTTAACTACAGCGCAGGGCTAAAGGTTAGGAGAGAAGCTCAACGGGACCAGAGAAAGGCGGTGTGCTTTAAACACTAAACAAGACTATTGGGTGAGGAAAGATGAAATGGCTGGTGGAGGTTACTTGAGTTCCTTCTTGTGAAACAAGAATGTTTTTATAAGTGTCTTTCTGTGTGTATGTGTGTGTGTGTGTGTGTTGTGGTGATATCTGTATAAATATGTATCTGTGATTGTGCTCATGTAACTATGTTTGCATTCTTGTATACTTGGGTGTGTGCATTGTGGGAAAGTGTGTGTGTGTGTGTGTGTGTTGTTAAAGTCATGCCCTCCACTGAGAGCCCAGATTCAATCTGAGCTACTGAATGGAGAAGTTGAACTTTTGGCTCCCAGAGACTTTGATGTGGAGAGTAGCCATTTGGTCCATCACCACCAATTCATCACCGAGCCCTGCAATGTGTCACCACACTCTGAACCTCCAAGTGTGTGTGTATGTGTGTGTGTGTATGTTTCTGATCTCACCCTCTCGGGTGGAACATTGTTACAAGTCACCAAGCCCTGCAGAGAGCAAGCCACTGAGCTATGTGACCACCAGCTGGTCTTTGGAACAGCAGCAAAAAAGTTCTACAAAAGGAAGTTTTCACTGTATTCAATCAGGGTCTTAAAGGCAATTGTTATGCAGGGTATATTTCATAGGATACGCAGGTTGTTTCTTTTCAGCATTGCCACATTGCTCCCAGAATAAAGTATGAAGGCTGTAACCTATGTATTTTGCCATCTACTTGAGCATGTATTGCGTAGCCTTTGGAACTCATTCCATTTTGGGAAGTAGAGACTGGATAATACTGTTATGTGGAAAAGACCTATGCGTAGCAAGCACATTACTTGTTTGTACTTTTTCTCCTATCAGCTGTTAGCTGATCACATATGTTGCTAAATCTATTAGGATCACAGGTGATAGTTCTTTTTTTCAATGCTGTTAAGGTGTTAAATTAAGTAGAGGACTGATGAGACTTTGGACCTTATTTTAACAATCTAATGCATGGTCTGAAGCGTAAGGTTTTAGGGTGTGCTCAGTCCACCTTTGCTAGTGTGATGGCAGAAAAAGTTATCAGACACCAGCCACATGGTTCCAATGAGTTCTTACATTTCTTAATACATCATGGGTGTGTTTTTGGTGTAACATCCATTAAACCAATGAGGGTGTCCTGTGCCATTCCCTTGAAAAGCAAGGCATGCCTGTATCACTGCGTGATGGTTTTAGAAAAAATGAGTGAACCCATGCGTGTGTACTCTAGTAATTGAACTGGTAGGTAACGACAAAATAAAGTCTTACACTTAGTTATTTACTTTTACAGTACTAACTGACAAGGGGTTACAATAAAAAAAGCAACACTTACCCCAATAACATTCGAATGACTGATTAAAAATGCTTAGGACATTCAAGCATACCAGCATGGTCTTTGCATTGCCAGGGACTCGTTGCTAAGGTCTTTCTACTAGGCAGATCACAAGCTACTGTAGACTTCTTGACAGTGCGTTCTCAAAATGACTACACATTTCACTTTAGATCAGCTTATTCTTGGTCAGTGGCGTGGCGTTATCATTTTCAATGGCATCAAAATAGCAATGTGTGATCAATGCGCCTGACCACACCTCGATTTCTCACTGACAGGCCTGTGGGTGAGCAAATTAATTTGCAAGAACAGTATTTCCTTGTGTACACTATAAGCTTATAGACCTTTTTATATGTTGACCCTGAAATGATGTCAAACATTTTCATTTTTACAAATTGCACAAGGTTAGTAATTTGTGGGACACAGATATGTGGAATATGTCGGTAGCACTTTATAATAACCATCCGTTATGAATGGAAATATTTAATCACTTAATAATCATAACTTAATCATTTGTAGATAACAATCAATGATTACTAAATAGATAACTTACAAATACTTTATTATCAGCTTATGAAAAAATAAACAATTTATTTATATATAACATACTAAAAAATATCAGTTTAGTGATAGCTTGATTTCAATTTATTTTATATTAATAAGCTACATTATTATTGCAAATATCATATTATTAAAAATGATATATTGAGTTATTGTTAATGATTCTAATGTTGATCGTAGGCCTTTACATAGCCATATACACAACGGATGTGTATAGTTAATCAACCTATGGATATTACATAGGTTGATTAACTATTGAACTATAAATTATGTTCTATTGATTAACAGTTAGTTAGAAAAACAATTACAAATTTGTTACAAATTTGTTTTTCAGATGGCTATGATAAAGTTGGGTCGTAGTCTTTTATTTGGTAGTAAATCATTTGTAAACTATCTAAAAATGTACATTTTATAATTAATTGATGGGAAATTATTGCATCAAACCTTTTTTAATGGCTATTATGAAGTTGCATCTTAGTCTTTTATATGTTAATAAACAATTTGTAAATTATCTAAAAATGTCAATTTCATAATCAATAACTGGAGTGCAAACCATCTATGAACATAATGTTTATTTGAAGTTTCACCAAAACGGTAAGTTATGAAAGTTGACAAAACAAATTTGATAATGGAAAACATCACATCAAAACAACTTCTATTTATATTTCTTGGCAATGTCGTGGAGTAGGCGACCCAGTGGGCCATTGCGATGTTTTTTGGCTAGCCATTCATTCCACTGAATTAGTGTAAGGTGATCTGTTAACAAGTCCTCTGTCCGATTCCCTCTGCATCTTGAGATGATCTCCTTATAACTCTGCCAAGCCCTCTCGATGTGCTGAGTGTGGCAACCTGTATCTGCATTGACGAATGCTTGACTGTGGTTCACTGTGTAATGATCATACCCCAGTGCAGGCAGTACCTGGCGGTAGGCTCGCCATTCGTCACTTAAAACTGAAGTCCCTCTTCTAATATGGTGGACGATGAGAGGTACCAGCTCTTGTCTTGTCCTTTTTGGCACTAAACGTAGAATAGGTCGACGTCTTGAGTGCTTCACACCGAGCATCCCAAACACCCACTTTTTTCTTTTCCAGCCACCTGTTATCCGGCCACGTCCATACTGTCAAAAAAAGCACACATGGATATTACAAATTATGTTTAAGCATTATTTTACTCTTTGGTAATAAAAATAGGAGAAAGAGGAAGATGATGAGGAATAAGAAAAAGAAGAAAAATACATTATGTGTATTGTGTTTGCATTTACTTTTCTTTTGTGCCTGAAGTGGCTTTCGTCTATCGCCACAAACTCTCTTCGACCTCCCAGCCTCTGTCCTCTCTTCCTTCACATTCGTTACACAGCCTCAACACAGACATTTCTCAAAAGTTTGGCCATTCTTGTCAGTGTTGCTGAACTTGCGGCAATGTCATCGGTTATCATGTCAACTTGTCTTAATCGTAGGCCTTGTGCAAACCTGATAATACACAACATTATAGTAATGGTGAAAAATTGCATAATAAACAGTGAGCAGACACCTAATTAGGACACATGAAATATGCATCAAGGAGAGAAAGAGGAAGCTAGAATGAGAGAGAAGTAAGACAAACAGAAAGAGTGAAAAGGGGAGAAAGTGAAGACATAGACAGATGTGGGTGGATGAATAGACATAGGTACATGAATAGATGATAGTCGGGTAGATATGGAAGAGAGTGCAGGTAACTAGATGGAAATATCTAGTACAGATAGATTATTGATAGAGACAGACAGGCAGAGTCAATAGACCTCTGAAGTTTGCCTACAAAAAAGAACCAAAACGGCCATCTTTGCCAATATAAGGAGATCCGGTTGTTAATTGAAGATAACTACCTATGGCAAGTTGCATCGCAAGTTAGCTCTGGGGTAGCAATAATCTAAGTGTGCCGCCTTCACGTACCGGAGATCACAGTATCCACTCGAAGGCAGAGGACAAAAGTGTGTTCAGGAAAACGTCTGCATTTCAGACTTTTTCATCCCCGCGAGAGTTTAAAAGATACGATAATTCAAAATCCCCATGTTATTTTCCCACAGGAAAAATCTTAGAATAGCTTACTATTTTTTTTTTAGATATGTGATTACATTTCACTTCACCTTGGCAAATGGTACGCTCTGAATGATTAAACATAATGATTAATGGTAACTTTTCACACCTGAATTTATAATTTAGCCTACTTGTCTATAGGCCTTTCTCACAAAACGACCGATGGCCCAAAAAGTCTTCAGAGCAGTGTACTCGAGCTTCCAATGTTTAAGGGCGCTACACACCAACCCAATGTTGGCTGCCAGGTGCCGACGGCGATAGCTTTTGTGCCGATTCAACATGTTTAATCGGCAGAAAAGCTACCACCGCCGGCATCCGTCAGTCGATATCGGGTTGGTGTGTAGCGCCAGTCCCTGCTCTGAAGACTTTTTGGGCCATCGGTCGTTTTGTGAGAAAGGCCTATTGTGATCAGAATGTTCAAGATGAACTTAAAAGTGCCTAATTCTCCATCTAAAGGTTGTACCAAAAGACTATCTGATATTTAAGCCTTGTTATGGGTATAGGCCTTGCTTAAGCAACATAAAAAATCTAATTGGCCTACATATACCTACTGTTACTGTAGTAGTCTATGTCCATACCTGTATAAGAACCTCATCCAGCTGAAAAGGCACATCTTGGATTTGCTGAAGATTGTCTGGTGTTCGATGGATTTCCTGACTATGCCTTTGTGCTTGGCTCGACATCGACAAACGTAAAGTTATTCGTTTGATCTCAATTGATAGTATCCTATTTTTGCCACAATGTTATCAGCCTCCATTTACCATTGTTGGTTTTCAATAACATGCTATAAATTATACAATTTACAAATTATAAATCAACATGGCAAGTTTCAAGCCCAAAGAGAGAGATTTTAAACTCTAATTTTGAAGTCAATGAATTCAGGAAACTCCGGCTGAGGGTAGCTAATCTTTCTTTTGTCGTTATGTTAACAAGTGGCTAGTGACAAGATCTCGAAGTAATGTGGAATTAAAAGAAGAAAATAAGCATAGCATTACATTTCATTGCCATTTATCTTAGACACGAAAGGGCAAAAAGAAAAAGTAGACCTTTTACAAGGTCAGGGAAGATCAGGAAACTAGATGGTGAAAAGAAATCGCCTGTAACCCTAATCGACGATGACGATGGGGTTGATGGACACAAAGGGAGTTCCAGCCAGATAGTGCTAAACTCAACTCAAACCGCCGGTAAGTTTCTTAACTTTCATTCTTATTAGCCTGTTATTAATGCATCCAACTTACTGTCTTAACAGTAGTTTCTAGCGTTAGCTTTTTTCCCCTAAAGTTTATAACAACTTGTCAAATGTGCATGGCTATCTTATCACATCTGGTGTAGCTAGCGAGTGAAAGCTTGTAGGATGTCTTGGAGCAGCTTAGCAGCTACACACAGGTCGTTAACACACATTTTTAGAGCAGCACTCCGAGGGATGCAGATAGTTTTCGAGAGGCAAACATTTAAGAAATGCTTTTCAGCATATGTAGCCTACACTGTAAACATTCACAGTTGTTGAAGCCTATATGCCATCAAAGGGCAGAACTGACTAATTGTATTATGTGTAGTCTGTCAAAATCTTCAAATAGCCTATTATGTTTATTATTGTCATTAATTGTGGTTATACTGCCTGTATTTTGGTGAAAAACAGCATACTGCATGGTGAACAAATGTAGAGCAAACCATGAATGTAGTATTGATGTGCCTTTACAGAAACATAGCATACTCTACCTATTATTTATTTAAAATTTTCTTCCTTGCTTTCTGTCTTTCAGGAAACTCTATGTCTCCAACATAGTCCAACATGGACTCTCTTCGCAAACAAGGGGCTGGTAAGTCAATACTTTATCTCAATATGACACTTAACAACAAACACCACTTGGATTAAAACATTTTATTATACGGCTCTTCACAATTTAAGTAGAACGCTCCATTCACGTTCGGCTGTCAATTCTTTATGCTAAGCATAATTGACCGCTGTCAAGGATGTTCTAAAGAATGTTGTATTCAAGTTCAGTGAGTTTGGTGAAGTTTGTTTCTCATCATTTGCCAATGAAAACAGTAAAAAATACATTTAAAGACCCATCAGGTGAAGTGTCTTCTCTTATGTTGGTAGGTAGCCGTATAATAAGTGGGGTCCGGGTCGCTCTGTCGGGGCTTATTTTTTCGATAATGGCTGGCATTCTATACATTAACCCTTACACAGTAGAGCCCTTTGAAGACTCCATCGATAATGACTGGCATTCTATACATTAACCCTTACACAGTAGAGCCCTTTGAAGACTCCATCGATAATATCAAATATCAAGTATAACTTTTTTTTCATGTTGTCACCATGTTGGTCTTGAGGATGGACACACATACACCTTTGTACCTGACAAAATGTATGTGAGTACTGAAGCTTCTCACTTAAAATTCACTTGATTAAACTTTCCCATCCCCTTTTCTTATTGTTTCTTTTCAGACAAGATATGCCATACCACAACTTCTGACCACACCACTTCATCTGAGTCATCATCTGAGTCCTCTTCCACCAGTAATTCATCTACCTCTTCTTCCTCCAATTCTTCATTGTCATCAGACGATAAAAGTCATAAGAAAAGGCGTTACAAAAAAAAGCATACAAGGGAAGACAAAAGGCATCGGAAGGAAAAGAAGTCGGCAAAAGCAAGGCATCGCAAAAAGGACAAGAAGGAACAGAAGTCCGCAAAACCTGAATGTGGACAAAGAGGTGAGTCATAAGGGAGGGCTCCTGTTTACAAAAACAATTACATTAATACACAGGATTAAAGTTAAAATCCCTTGTGCCAAAATCCAAGGTAAAAACACATTCAGAAGCCCCTACTCAAAATTAACTTTAAAAAGCACGCTACCCTAGCCTGACGAGCCAGACCCACATTAAAATGTAGGGTCTGGGCACTCACCGTTCGCAGTGCTCAGTCCGAGGGGCGGGATAATCAGTTGTCTTTCAAATTCCCTCTGCACGCAATAGGACAGCGGCAGCGCTATGAGTCCCATGTGTTTACCACCAGCGGAGCTAGTTGGCTAGTTCAAACGTTTGCCAACTTAATAAAAGCTTAACTCGTGTCACACTGTTCGCCAACAGCAACATCCATCTTATTTATTTTCAAATAGCAGGGAATTCAAGCCAAACTGTTGCAACTCGCCATCAATCATTATGTTAAGCCCACCTAACAACTCTATACACGATTTCATTGGCCTGATTGAGTTTCGATTTCTGGAGCTCACAAGCCAACGGAGAGTTGCTAGACTAGCGCTAGGGGCGCGTCTAGATTTCTAGGCTAACGCTACCCACAAATCCACCAACAAATGGCCCATCCAACAACAGTATATAGTATGTGGCATGTCATTGGGGTTATCAAGTGGGCACCCTCATTCACCGATGTTTCGTTAAGTTAGGCCCACGACACCTCATGAAGGCTTAACAGTGAAACCAGCGTCCTGGAGACACTCCCCTCCATGCTGCCACCATATTACCACATTGAAATATCCAATACCCAAAATACTCTTAACCAGCCTAGGCATGGTCAAGTTATGGGTGATGCATGTTAATGTCAACAATATTTTGTCTCATCTCACAGTCCAGTTAATCTCTATTTGTTTTATTTCTTACTGATGCAGCTTCCAGTCCAAAAGACATCGTTGCAAGGTACAAGAAGGTTCTGCGGGCTTACAACCGTGGAAAAAAACTTGGGGAAGCGTGTACCATTGCTGGTGTTACAGAGCTGACCGTTCGATATCTATCTAGCTATCCCAGAGTTGGCTATAGCTTCACCAGAAAAATTTAAGGAGCTTTTGGCAGGCTACAACAAAAGAGGAAACATTTCTGATTTTCTAAGTAAATGTGAAGACCTTATTGAGAATGATACACAGGTCAGAGCTGAGATAGCAAAACTCAAAAATGAGGGCAATCTCATACCCTACATTAAGAGGGAGCCGAAGTAAGCCCCCCGCCAACAACCCTCTTATGTTTAAGCAGTGTTCATTCATGTTGTGTTCATGTTTACTGTCTGATTGTCTGAAGAGGCAGCAGAAGTAAGTGCCCCTCGCCCCACCACCCTGTTTTGTTTACGCTGTGGTGTTGCAATGAAGGATTGATAGCCTTTTAAGCTATTATGTTTTTTGTTTGATTTTTATTGGCTTATTGCCCTGCTCTGATGGATCAGAAGTTTTGATTTCAATAAATATCTCTTGATATTAAAGCCAATTGTGATGTGTGACAATGCTTTACAATGTGTTAATTGCAGTGTATGTAAAGTGTTATTGTTTTCATTATCACTATTGTCATTTAACAATATTTGACTTTAATCGGCAAAGTCATAAGTTAAGTACTTGCTGAACTATGAACACCAGTTACAACTTGTTTATACATTGTTTGCTCCAGGTATATCCCATCAGTTTGTAATACAGCATTTTTGGATCATTTACAAATTGTTCATTAAAATATAAAAGACTAAGATGTAACTTCATAATAGCCACCCAAAATTTAGTTTGATGCAGTCATTTCCCATCAATTGATTATAAGATTGACATTTTTAGATAATTTACAAATTGTTTATTAACATATAAAAGACTAAGATGCAACTTCATAATAGCCATTAAAAAAAAAGGTTTGATGCAATCATTTCCCATCAATTAATTATAAAAAGCACATTTTTAGATAGTTTACAAATTATTTACTACCAAATAAAAGACTACGACCCAACTTTATCATAGCCATCTGAAAAACAAATATTGCAATTGTTTTCTAACTAACTGTTAATCAATAGAACATCATTTATAGTTCAATAGTTAATCAACCTATGTAATATGCATAGGCATTGTGTATATGGCTATGTAAAGGCCTACAATCAACATTATAATCATTAACAATAACTCAATATATCATTATTAATAATACGATATTTGCAATAATGTAGCTTATTAATATAAAATAAATTGTAATCAAGCTATCACTAAACGGATATTTTTTAGTATGTTATATATAAATAAATTGTTTATTTTTTCATAAGCTGATAATAAAGTATTTGTAAGTTATGTATTTAGTAATCATTGATTGTTATCTACAAATGATTAAGTTATGATTATTAAGTGATTTAAATATTTTATTATAGTTGCAAAATAAAGCATCAATTAACCATTTATAATGGATGGTTATTATAAAGTGCTACCGTGTCTTTGTTCAGCCCAATGTCTGTTGAATGAAATCAGAATCGTCCAACTAAAAAGAAAACATACAAACACACCGTGTTACAGTAAAAGAGGAGGGCAATAAGCAGAGAAGCCATTAATAAAGCATAGTAAAGGTTGCTGTGCTTTAGTAAAGTCTTTTTTATTTTATGTTGTTATATCTCTACTCAGTATGCAAGAAAAACACCCGTTTGACGATCTACTCTACAAAATAGTCTCTGCAGCGTTGCACACTCATTTTGTCTCCATATTAAAACCATGAATGTTTTTTCTATCTGTCCATCTATCTATCTGAATTTCCATCGGTACACATGTGTCATCAAAGGGTCTTCCTTTCTTTCTTCATGTGTAGGATAAAGGAATGGGTGGACCAGATGCAGCAGGACCTGGTGTCTCTGGCGGATTCTGCCAGTGGGGGAAAGAGTCTCGCTCAGGTCAGAGGTCGACGCTCACACACACAAACCTTCCCATGGTCCTCTGAATGAAAAATGACAGTGAATAGAGACAATTCTGCCTTGGGTAATAATGGGCAAACAAAGAAATCTATCACACCGTATTTCCCCCATAGCTTTATTTACAACGTCTCCACGACAGCTATTTTTAAGCCAGAAAGACAGGAGTGTCAAGAGAGGAGGGGTAGGAAGAATTCCAATTTCCTTATGAAGATACATTGCAGTCCGCCTGCTTTTCCTTGGCAGATAGCATTTGCCTACACAAACGCCCCTCTCTTTTTCTCCCCTTGTATTAGCATAATGAAGTAATCACATTTGTTCTTGAATGACCCTGACACACTGACCGCCTAATGCAGTCTATTAGATTTCAGCATTGGCAAGGTGTCCTCTTTTCATTCAACAACAACATCCTGTATATTGCCATATTACCTTTAGAGCCAACACATCTCATTTTAAATAGAACGGAGGCATCATAAGAGCAATTTTAGATGTTTTAATTTTAATGCTGGCTGGTCTGGATGCAGTTCAATGCTGAACTTGCTGGACTCTTGCAGATTTTTCTGGATAATCGCCATCACTTCACCGTGGAGTCGAACAACGCGGCACAGCTGGTGGCCAGCGCTGCCCGGAACATTGAAAGCCTTTTGCTGAAGAGGTCCAGGGCTCTTGAGGTGAGCACAGGCCAGGCACAGACAAACATCTGTTAATATGCTATTAGCATGCTATTACTCCTGGGTTCGTCTTATTGCTCCGAGTGCTTGATGATTACTATTTATACATATTTGGTAAGGTAAGTGGGTAATACTGAGAGCTGTATTATTATTTAGTGTATTTTGTTCCTTGAAGGTATCCCAACCTCTTTGGATAATCAGACACACACTCTTAACCCATTCGTGCTGGATGCTGCACGACGCAACATTCTATCTCCCGCCTGTTGCTGCATAGCGCAACATTGACTCTCCTGCTGGTTGCTGCGTAGCGCAGCATGCTTTTTATTTCATGTTTCTAGGTGTGCAGAGGCTTAAATAGTAAGGTTTTGGTAGACGTTGACAATTCTTAGTATTTTTTCAGAAACCCCTCAGGAAATAAGGTTATTTAGTCTAGAATGCCATAGGATTCTATAGGCGTTTTTAGCAGGCATTTCAGGAGTAAATGGGTTGTTGCTTTTTGACATGGAAGTATGGGACATAACTCCTGAGACATCAGAAACTGTCTCAACTATGAATCAAGCAATTACAATTTTTAAATGCATTGGATGTTGGTCAAGTTAATTCAATACATTGGATGTAGATCAAGTAATTGCATTGGATGTAGATCAAGTCAAATTATTTTTGAACATCAGTGCTATAAATGTTTTTCACATATAAGCCAGTGATTTCAAACTAATAGAATTGTGGATGTGACTGGGGTTGGAACTTGTGAAAGTAGGGGGAAAAAACAACAGAATTGACCTTTCCATCAGTAAATATAGACATACCTCTGATGGAACCACACACACACACACACACACACAACCAGACAGACAGACAGACACACACACACACACACACACACACACACAACCAGACTCTCACACTCTCACACTCTCACTCTCACACTCACTCTCACACTCACACTCACACTCACTCTCACACTCACATTCACACACACACTCACACTCACACTTATGGGGAATCACACTAATATCAAAACCATATTAATGGCTCTGCTGACATGACCCCGGTGCTCTCTATGCACCCCATCTGTGAAAGAAGAGTTTGTCTCACTGTCAAGAGCCCGCACATGAAAAGGCCATGTGTCAGTTATCAGCCTGGACTCTCAGGACCAGCTCTTGTATTTACCTCTATATCTGTCCATCTCTCTATCTCTCTATCTTTCTATCTCTCTCTTTCTCTCATTCACTATCTCTTTCTTCTTCCCTCTCAATCACTCCTTTTCCTTCGCTTTCACTCTCAATCTCCTGTGGCCCCCAGCCGTCGCTCTCCTTCTCAGGAATGCAATAATGCAGTGAGGCCCCCATAATGACACAACGATTGACACAACACATCCATCACTTTGCCATTACTAGCACATCTCAGCCTTTCTGTCTCAAATGCAGACACAGACACACACATACACACAGACAGACACAGACACACACACAGACACACAGAGAGAGAGAGAGAGAGAGAGAGAGAGAGACAGAGACACACACACACACACACACATTGAATTTTCTTTTGATCCCCCACATGAGGAGGCAGTACCAGATGATTTGTATGGTTGAGAATGGTATATGACCAAATTAAAATATAAAATCAACATTTTTACTTCTCATTTCACTGTTTGGATGTAGTTTGCTGTGTAAATAAATATACAAGATTATGCTATTCAATTTTCTTTGCAGATAGTGTAACAACCCATTTCCTTGTCTGAGCTTTTAGGTATTGCAGTCTATTCCTAAACAGACGCTGCAACCTAAACCTTACTGAATGTCATTCTTACATTCAGATTAAGATGTGTGGTTTACCTGTCAGAAGGGAGAAAAATATCTCATACTTGTGCCACAGTTGAGGTTTACTGGGTGCCTAAAATTTCTGGGTGCCTAAATGCTGAATCAGTTCAGGAGCCAGCAGTTCACAGCAGTTCACGATTCAATCAGCTTATTCAACTTTGATTACTATGACAACTGTCATACTGGCTTTGATTAGTATCCCTTACAGAAATGTCAGGTTTCTGACAAACAGTTTCCGCAAATTTGCGGCAAGGTCATATTTTCACATGCAAATTAGATTTCTGGCAAACAGTTGCGGTTAACTTTTGGCAAGTTCACTGGAAGTTTGCCATTATTGACTAAGTGTAGTGGCAAATCACTGATGAACACATTTGCCACTAGTGGCAAACTTCTAATTGTTGCTGGACGTTTGCTGGAAGTTTGCCTCTAACGGCCAACATTGGCAAACTTCTGGCAATATTTTCTAGTGAACTCATTTGTTTCCATTTAATTTTTGTAAGGGATGACAACATTCCACAATACTGGACCTTTTTCTGCAGGAAACATTCCACAAAGGAGAATATATATTTCCGATATGTACACTGTGGGATCTCAGAATGTAGATGTTATACTCCAAAGCCAGGTAAAGTCCAGGCAGCAATTAGGGAAATTTGGGGAGAAAACCATTTGAACTATTTTCAGTAAATGGTGTATTGTGAGGTATTATGCTAGATCAAATTGTACATACAATTATTATACAGAGAAGAAAGCCCACACTCCTGAAACATACTTTATTACTTTATTATTTATTCAGGACACAAAAAAGCGGTCCATAGCACAAATACAAAACATAGCAAAAGGCAGACAAATACAAGACAAAACACACAATAAAATGACTACAACAATCAGAGTTCCACAATACACAATAAAGTGTTCAGACATTAGCATATAAACTAAAATGCCAATGGCTCCACAGTCTCAAAGTGAACTTAACCACACTCATTGCAGGTTTCACTAGTGTTGCAGTTATGCTGTTGAATAACTCAGTTAGTCTACACATACATCTGAACATGAGATTCCTGAGTACAGCAGGACAGGTGGATACATCAACACTTACAAACTTTCGGCTTGCACTGCTCCATCGTGGCATTTTAAGCAGCAGCCTCATGCCAACATTATATGCCAGAATTTATGGAGTCAGAACAACGCCATAAAGATTGTGTGCCCGTGAAAAGATGTGTAATAGAGTTTTGTCTTCGAGAATATGATTTGCACAAGTGTAGAACTGTTTTGTAACTGTGGAATTAATTTGTCTGTGTGCAAAAAAAATGTGTACCTTGCCAACAACGCCAAGAAGATCTCTATTTTTTAAGAAGTTTGTAAAGTTTTGTTCTATAGGATCATTTGAATCAAATGTATACAGTTGGTTAAATTTGCAGCTTATTTGCCAGTTGTATCATCCCTTCCATAGGCTACCTAGTTAGAAGTTTGAATTTGAAAACACACCAAGATAGATATGCTATTGCATGTGCCAGTTCTGTGAACAGGTTTCAATATTACTTGTGGGCCTAACCCAGGGGTGGGCAAACTTTTTGGCTCAAGGGCCACATTGGGTTTTGAAAACTGGCAGGCGGGCCGCACAACAACCCCCACCCCCCACGACACACACATAAAAAAAAAACAAAAAAACATTATAGCCTATAATTTAGTATGAAACGTATTAAAATATGTTTTAAAATATGAATTGCTTAAAAATGCTGCTAATTTTATGCTGTTTAACAAATGTATAAATTGTGCACTGTCGCTTTAAAACAGTCGCTTTAATTCACGTTTATTTCTCAATGATCTTCTGCCTGCTCCGCTATGGCTAGTGCTGTACCTACGGCTGGGCCCTCTCACAGTTTTTTAATGGTCAGTAGTGGGAACTACTGTTGCCTTCATGATTTCCTTTTCAAAGTTTCTTATAAGAAGGAGATATCAATTATCAACAATGACAAGCCAGCTGGAACCTGCGGCTCTCTCTCCCTCTTGTGAGTGCAGACGCGTTCCCAATTAAATGGATCGCATAATGTTCACGTTAGATCTGCTGCAAAGGAGATAACTAAGAGTTAACTTAGTTTAACATGATGTTATCTCTATTTAACATGATGTTTTGACATTGACAGGAGAGTCTAAGGAGAGTGAAAAGCAGTTTGCAGTAAAGCTAACCAACGTCGTCTCTATCGCAGGAAAAAAATAGTGAGCAGCCTGATAACCAAATGAAATGCTCGGCGGGCCGGATGAAAGTGCTTGGCGGGCCGGATCCGGGCCGCAGTTTGCCCACCCCTGGCCTAACTTATCTAATATGTAATAGTAAATATAGTAAAATAGTCATTTCTAATTTACACCATGCATATTCTAGGTGTGGCACCTGGATTGATAGTCTTATTCTTGAGAAAGTCCCTGGTATGGCAACTTGGAAAGGAGACTTAAACTATTTAGACAAAGACCATCCATGAGACATTCAAGGCTTTGTGAATAAGATCTAACATGATGTCAAAATCTCTCTACAAAGTAAGTGTTGCTACATAAACCTTGTTACCTAATTGATATTCACTAGGCTACTGATGTTACTGTAGTGGCACATGACTGAAAGTCTTACTGTGCACAGACTGAGAATTCCTCAAGGACAGATCAGAGGAATGCAGTTGATGCTGTTGATTGCATGGCACAGGAAGAAAGCTCTCGGAGGGGTTTTGGTTATCTGACATCATGGATGTCTTTGGTATCTGGATCTGGGGGGTTTGTTACATATAACGTAAGTGAACTCTCATGAGATCTTTGGTTTGCCAAATATTTTGTTCTGACTTTACAAGAGGAAGAATAAATACACTAAGCTTGTGTGTGTGTGGGCGGGGGGGGGCGGGGGGGGGGGGGGGGGGGGGGGTTATCAATGGGGTTGGAAAAATGTAATAAGACCCAGCAAACCAAGCTAGTGTAAATATGTAAATAAATCTAACTAAACAAAGACGCCTACAAATAAACCACAACTTTCCCAAGATAATTCATCCCAAGGTCCATGTCTATTTCAAGCCATTTTAATTAAAAAATATATAATTACATCATATGAGGTAGAATTATTTCTTTCACATTTCTGCCTTGCGCACAATAAATCTCCATGCAAAGAGAAACCAAATGCTGTGTTTGTCTCTCTGTTTGGTGACACTGAAATGAGAGCTAATGCATTGCGATTGGTTTTATTCAAATCATCTCCCTGTAGGCAGACACTTGAGGCACCCATATTAGAAATGCACACTCTCCGTTTGCAAATTGCTGTGCCACCTATGTGTCTTCAAGGTTCAAACGTCTCTGAGAGACTCTCGCCACTGATGGTGTGGAGACGGCAGGATAGAGTCCCTTATGTGTTGTACTTGTGGGCTCTACTTTGTAATAATCATCTGGTGTAAAGGGCAAGGAGATCTGGAGAGGATTTCTATCTTTTTGCTCTGCTGGCAGCTACACTAATGATGTGATTACAGTATGAAGGATTCCAGAAGTACAGATTTTTATAAGCATATTCATAATTTTAACAAGGGAATAATAGTAGGAAAGTCCCGGCACCTATTTTCAGACCTGCTTATCTATGACCTTGCTTTAAGTGTTAGTGTGTGTGCGTGGGTGGGGGTGGGTGTGTGTGGGTCCGTATGTGTGCGTGTGTGTGCATGTGCGTGTGTGTGTCACCACGCTACAAAAGATATCAAAAGAATGAGATCACAAAGATGGGAGCGGGATTTGACAGGCGACTCACTTTCTTCTTTCAGTCAAAGTGACAATAGAAATCTGATCAGAGTGAGTATAGGGAACACAATAAGACACACACACACACACACACACAGATATTGTGTGTGTGTCTGTGTGTGTGTCTGTGTGTGTGTTTCTGTATATGTGTGTAATACCCATACCAACAAAGTAAACAGAATATTGCCAATACTGATACTAATCTGATGCAGTCCTTTTCCATTTGACAGTTGTCTTGACTCATTTCAGTCCAACATTGACTGCAAATGATGCCTCCCCCACAATAGCTCTTTTGTGCAAATGTGTTTTATCATGCAAAAAGTCCCCAAACAAGCTGGTGCCAAAGAATCACAATAAAAGAAAATAATAACTAAGCACAGTTCACTAGTTCGCCCGTCGGCATGATTGCTATACTGAGTGTATAAGCTAAGCACGTGTTTGGCATGGTAGCTGGCCGTGGTAGCTGGCCCGCAATAGCAAAAACAATATTCCAAACCTTAGATACAGTATAAAAACCTCTGCTTCTGCAATGATATCAGTTCAAAAACAATATATCTCGGCTGATAATAAACAAACAATTGAATAATTGACACACAACTGATTTACATGTAACATTATAGTTGAAGAAATTTTGCAAAATCAATGTATAAACCTCGGCTAATAGTTGGGAAATCACGGAAGGTCCTGCAGAGACAGCCTCCAGGCCTATCCAGCCTCTTTTCCTCTCTGAAACTCTGGCCAATTTCTGAGCAACACAAACCTTTGATTTGATATATGACACATGGGGCTGCTATAAACATACCTTCATATTAGTTTCATGTTGGAAATAACCTTTTTTATTTATCAGTTGATGTTGTTACCTCTTGACTGTCCACTATTTGTTATGGTTCCAGTTATGGTTCCCAACTCCATGTCTCTACACTCCTATTTTGAGTGTAAATCATTTGCCAAAAAAGAGACACAATAAACACATTGATTTTACTGTTATTGTTACTTTTTTATTCACAATCTCTATAGATACAGTATGGCAATGATATCCTTTTTGGCAAATCTTTTGGCCACAATAATTGTATAGTCCAAATCTGATGCCGTGACGGCTGCTGTCTGAAGTCTGGATCTTGTTCCCCTCATCATGGTCCATCTGGTCCCTTCCCTAGTAGTGCATCCGGACCAGCCATTACAGTCCGTCAGGCTACTGGTGTCCTAATGCAGCATCATGACCAGGGTTTTGACCTGGCCTGCAGGGGCCAGAGGGGTCAGACTCATTCTTGAGTTTGGGGTCAGGGGTCAGGGGGCCCTGAAGCCCAAGCCTTTGCATGAAATCATTGCCTCAATATCAACAAATCAGGATGTAGGTTATGAATCTGATTGAATTTAGTATTGGCCATCCCCAAAATGCACCAGAATACAGGAAATCACATCAAACAAATGTAAAATTTTCTGGGGGAGAACCCCCAAACCCCCCCCCCTCCCACATATACGACAATAAGTGGGGGGCCCTTAATATATCTGGGCCCAGGGGCCCGAAAGTTCATAATCCGCCCATGTATGTGTGTGTGTGGTGTTTGTGTGCACACATTGGCTGTGATCTGCACCCTGTGTTTGATCCTCTCCCTCTGGATAATGAATTATTGAACAGCCTGCTCTCTCACGTTTGTATGGGGTCTGTCTGTGTGTGGCGTGTGTGTGAGTGTGTGTGTGTATGTTTGTGCATTTTATGTGTGAGAGCTTTATTGGTCTGTATACTTCATGTTTGTGTAGTATGTGTGTGTGTGTGTGTGTGTGTGTGGTGTGTGTGTGTGTGTGTGCATGTGCATGTAACGTATGTGTGTGCATGTAAAGTGTGTATGCATCTGCAGTTCCCTAATGGAGAGAAAACCATATGCTCTCCCTCACTCCACAACCTCCCCCAACTCCAGTCCCCTTTTCCTAGGTTGTCCCAGCCCCAGGAGAGAGCACTCTGGCTTG
Organism: Alosa sapidissima; assembly: GCF_018492685.1. NCBI lineage: Eukaryota > Metazoa > Chordata > Actinopteri > Clupeiformes > Clupeidae > Alosa > Alosa sapidissima. Next base: position 9,869,490 of record NC_055967.1, on the reverse strand, counting down.
GCTTCAGAGAGCCTCGGCTCCTGCTAGGCTCGTCCCCATCCGAGCCACGGAGCAGCAGGGAGAAGGGCTGGGGAGCAGAGAGCATGATTTGAATGGAAAAGCAGAGTATGATGTCTTCATTAGTACACACATGATGTTAGCATGCGTGAGGATAAAGGCATAGAGACACGTGTGGCCCCACATGCCTTCATGCCTAGATATGCTAATTATGCAAAAGCATACATTTCCATTGGTGTGGGGCATTGTTGATTGATCTTATTGGCTTCCCCAACAAATGGATCTCAAAAAGTATTACCCATGTTCCCTGTATACATTCCTATTGGTTGTTCCCACCATCATATCACATGTTTGCTGTAAACAAAATTTTCAGCAAACGTGATATCAAACAGCAAACATTTCTTTTCTTGAAATTACAGTATTTTTCACTCTGTTGTGCAGTCTGTTTTAGACCAGTCAGTGGGTAAATTGGAGTGGCATGTTGAAAGGGAGATGTTAAATGTGGCGGTGGCCAGCCTCTGTCTCACTTAATGCTGTGTGTGGCGTTGACATGACAGGTTTCTGGGCTTTACTGTTCATCATGACTCTTATTCAGTGAGCACCATACCAAGGAAATTGGGTATTTGTTGTGACGCTTATCTACAGAAAGTCTTGATAAATTATTCACCACCTTGATGTTCCTATCAATAATAGATGTGAAATGTTGGTGAGAAGAGATATCATTTCACATCACTGAGAGCAGATTTCAGCCACACGTTTCTGTGTATGCATTGTGTGTGTGTGTGTGTGTGTGTGTGTGTGTGTGTGTGTGCGCGCATGTGCAAGTGTCTTACTTTGTGTCTGTAACTATGTGTGCAAAAGATAGAAAGATTATTTCTAAGATTTCTCCCTCCATTACACAGCACTGCGTAATGTTTCTTAGAATTGTGTGTGTGTGTGTGTCTCACTGGTTGGCTCTGATTCATTAGTGTTATAGAGGGCACCAAAAGTGTGTGTGCGTGAGAAGATAATTAAAAGCTGAATTATTTATGTAGATAGGTCAGAGGTTCTCTCTCACGTTCTCCCCCTAGACCCCCCCCCCCCCCCCCCCCACACTGTCACATACAGACACTCCTTTTCTTCTCTCTCTATAGCATTTTAATGCTGTGATACTTCAATTAGTTGCATGTTTCCAATCCTTTTCACTGAGGTTTTTTTTCCATCTTGCTTTAAAGAGAGAGACCTTGACTAGATCACTGGCCTTGGGAAAAGGGGAGAAGGCGCAGACAAAGAGAGCGACTAAATGAGAGAAAGGCAAGTGAGAGCGGAATAAAGATTATTTGAGCTCTGGTTGCCCTCACACGTTCTCCCCTGGAACATTAAATAAAAGCTGAGAGTAAGCCTTGAGGAGCCTCATCGAATTACCCCCCCCCACCCCCCCCCCCCCCCGACACACACCCCTCCGGCAAGATTAAGTGTCCCTACTTATTGACAAATGGGACGAAGTCCAAAAGCTTCCTAAAAGTAATTTGTTACAAAGTCCAACAAGAAACTAAAGATTGTGTGTGTGTGTGTGTACCAGGCTTGGAATTTCACCATTCTGGGGGCAAGGCCACTTGGCTTTCAGTTGGGCATATTTGGTGGGGGGCACAAAGGCCACATGTCAGGGCACCAAGGCCAAAGTTAATACAGTAGTAGGCTATAAAAATGATTAAAGTTGTATTCACTGCAGTAGACCTGCATCACTGTATGAAACATTACAAAAACATGAAACATGACATATTACATATAACTGTAAATCATCTGATCATCTAATATCTACAGATATCTTGGCTATATTTAACATTTATTTTATATTTGGCCTATTATGAAATCATGTATTGAACAATTTAAGCACAGCTCAGCTTTAAGAAACTCAAATAGCCTAGATGCATGCTTAGCATTTTGTGATCATTAAGGCTACTTTCACAAACTCTTAGTCAGCTGTCCTCTGATTTACCGATAGGCGACATTTGTAATATTTATTTTGTATTTGGCCAGTTATGAATTAATGTGGAACAATTTAAACACAGTGTAAAACTTAAATCCCAAATTTGGAGACATGCATGTATGTTTAAATTTACTGCAAATTCAAAACGGGATTACTCTGGAACGGCTAAATGTACAGGGGACTGCTTTACACCTTTCTGTTCGGTAAGGTCTGCTGTTTATTCTGATATCTGGTTTGTCATGTGTTAAAGCAACACCAAAGAACTTTTCCTCTGTCGCACGCACTATTTGTTTATCCAGCACTGGCTTTGGAAATAACAATGTCCACAGACAAGGTAGAATATGTGGCATGATTTTATGAAAGTACGATGTATTGCGACATCAGATGCAAGTCACATTTGTAGTTTCTTATGTGTTTCTACACCATTCCATGCAGAAGGGCCGTTCACCCTGTTATGAGTTGATGAACCACTGAAACGATTTTGGAAACATTATTTTAAGGTAGAAAAAACTCTTTGGTGTTGCTTTAAACAAAGGGTTCGTGAAGTATTCCACCGAGATGAATGGGTAGGGAGATGGACGCAAAACCTTCAGTAGAATTTATGATTAAATTGAATGATATTATTCCCTTTCTCGCGAACCGTTCACCACAGCAATTAGCGGCTAAAACATTGTTTAAAAGCTGAGAAAAAGCTCTTTTATGTGATACTTGTTATGTCTGTGTGATGAGTATGCTACTTTGCGAGTAGTTCAACTGGGAAGAATGGCTGAATTTGGGCGCACTTTCTTTCTTGCGCTGTCACGTTCTCCACTGCGTAATTTGCGCTGTGAATGCTAAGATTGTTTTGACAGGCCATAGGCTAAATATATATCGTTATTAGTAGGACGCAAAGCAGAATATTTAAAGAAGGGGGCACCAAGGCCATCGTGGCCTGTAAACCTCAACCTAAACCTGATTTTCAAAGGGGCATCACGGACAACGCAAGGGGCCGTGAAATTCCTATAGTAAAACAACAGTCCCAGTGTTTTCACTCCCAACACTGTAAGCCCTTCCGTGTTCTCATCCTGTGTTTTTGATATGGTCTCGAAGCGTCCGCGGCCATGTTTTGTTTGTGGCAGCTCTTTTGCATCATTCAGACTCAGTATATCACTTCCTTTGTACAAACTCATCCTTTAGAGCCAGTTTCTTGCTGTCAGCATTTCCTGATAATGAGTGGATTTTGATGAGAAGCCCTTTTCCTCCTCGGCAGATGCTCATGTTTTTCCTCTGGTGAATATCCACCACATCAAACACAGGGAAGTGAAGGAAATCATCTTTCCCTAGTCCGGGACAGCAGGACTGAATATATCTTGGCACAAAACAGCATTACAACATAGCACTAAGGACCTAAATGTACTATGTTGCCGTAGAAATTAGCTACTTACAGATGATACATTTCTTAGCTTAATCATTCGTCAGTTAAGGATTGAAGACAACAAAAGGATATGATGTACAGTACTAATGGTATGATAAGGCAATGCCACGTGCTTCTCTAGTGTGATTTATTCTTGCATTTATTTAGTGGGCAGCCGTGGCCCACTGGTTAGCACTCTGGACTAGTAACCGGAGGGTTGCCGTTTCGAGCCCCGACCAGTGGGCAATGGCTGAAGTGCCCTTGAGCAAGGCACCCAACCCCTCACTGCTCCCCGAGTGCCGCCGTTGTAGCAGGCAGCTCACTGCGCCGGGATTAGTGTGTGCTTCACCTCACTGTGTGTTCACTGTGTGCTGTTTGTGTTTCACTAATTCACCGATTGGGTTAAATGCAGAGACCAAATTTCCCTCACGGGATCAAAAAAGTATATATACTATTTAATACTGTAATATTGCTAACTCATACCCAGTAAACAAAATAAAGTCCTGGCAACGTCCCCTAAAGGTCCCCTGGCGAACGTCACCTCCTCGACATTGTGTAGGGCTCCTTTTACGTCCCGCGGACCTCTGTTCGGGAGGTCTAAAAGACGTCCACGAGACTTTGAGAGGACGTCCTGTAATGGTCACCGCGACGTTATGCGCGCGACGTTTATATATATTTCCGTGATGGTAAAAAAAAAAAAAAAAACATGAAGCGCGATTTGGTATGGTATTACATCCTGTAAGTCTCAGCGTTGCTAGGAGAGAGGTAGACGGAACATGAACACGCATTAATGACTTATTCATGTATGAAATCACGTCCTCCGTCGTGGACGTGATTTCGTGGACTCCGATCAAGTTGTAGAAGCATCTCAAGGACCATTGTTAGAAGTAGGATGCACCAGAGCTCAATTGCAAGCATCATAACAAAGGATCTGAATAAATACTTATGTAAATTAAATATTTCAGTCTTTTATTTTTTTTCCATAAATTTACGAAACACTCCGAACACCTGCTTTTTTGTGGAGTTCTGGAGCTTTGTCTGTAGATTGATGAACAGAATCCATTTTAAGATGAGTCTGAAACATAACAAAATGTGGAAAACTTGAAGGGGTCTGAAAACTTTCCAGTTGCACTGTATATATGTGTATGTACAGTATATATAAGCAATATATATATATGGAAGAAAGTCAGTTGTCTCTCTTTAACTTATTCTCATTCTATGGGACATGCAATATAATTTCCTTGCAGACAATCACAATGCAAAGGCAGAACTGAATGTCAGTTAATTAAGAGGCAAACCTTTGCAAACAGCATTAGTTCATAAGTTACCTGTTTTTTTTTTATTATTATTTTTACCTTTTTTTAAAAAATAAATACTGTCTTAATTTTTGTTAGGTTTACTAACTAATGTTTATGAAGGGAGGTACTGTAAAATGTTACTGTCTCTGCCTTAACAGGGGATGACGTGAGAGGTAATCCTGTGCTCTGAATGTATTTGGAATAGGGCTCGGGTGGGTCGGTCTGTGTGTTTAATTGAATCAAATCAAACTGATTTGTTTACTGAGTTACCTCAATGAGGCGGTGATGCGAACCACAGAAACAGCTGTGCGCTTTTCTCGGAAACAAGCTATTTAAAGTTTAAAACCTGATTTGTTGTGATTTTTTCATCTAACATGCCATTCGGTTTTAGCTTGTTGTGTGGCCTTTACCCAGACAGGACAAGCTTAGATGAATGCTTACATTTATTTTTCAAGGTCAGACGTGGTTGTTGTTTAACAACATACATTTTCTTTGTTGTTTGAAATACCTACAATACATTGTGCAACCTTGATAAGGATAGTGTCACTGACATTCTGGCAGTTGTAGAATCATACCCTAGCATTATAGGTAATAAATGAGACAAACAGGAATTACTGTGTGATAGGATGTTCATTCTTTTTTATCTTTTCATATTTACTGCTTTTTTGCTGGTTATGTGTTTGTTGCTTTGGGGATATATTCAAGGACTTGCGCAGGAGTGAATCTATCCATGGGTGACACTTGGGTCCAGCCTTGGTTCATAAATTCTGCCTCATCGACGCAGATGGGCTCAGGGCATCAGCAGTCAGGCCGGACTGGGTGTTGATCTGATCTGCCAGGCATGTGTTGGGCAAGGTGAGCTGGACAGTCCTCTAGACTGCCACACCTTAATGCAGCCCTCACAGTTATTTTTTTTATTGTCTTTCCAGAGTGCTACTTGAATTTTCCCACATTCTGTGCCAGAACTTTATTGATCACTGTCCCTTTATCACGACTGAGGGCATACATCCTGCAAATATATGGGGATGTTCTGAAAAAGAAAGATATTTGCTTCAGGGCTACTCTGACTTCTTGCTAATTTATTAGCAAACAGAAAATAATACTTTACACAATTTGCCTTTCCTAATACCAAATTGCTCTGTAAAATGACATTTATTGCACTGCCCTTCCAATAATCTTACTATTCTATGTTTACTCAGGAGAAGTACAGCAATATTTTCCTTCAGATTTTCCTGTTCATTTTCATTCATTGTTTAGAATGTACAGCAAAGTACAGATAAATTGCAAATACAGAATGTGGACTAGAAACCAACCTAATTCACAATTGGGGCTTTGATGCACTCAGGCAACGCATCTGACTTTTACACCTCCACCCCGCTTTCCCAAAATGCAATTTTGTTGCCATCCTTGCAGGCCTATTTTGTCAGCGGTGGTCGTTACTTGTTTTATTTGCTCTCACACATCAGATGGCATGTGAAACAGAAACTCACTGGCTGCCCAGCATAGTTCTCCAATTTGTAATGGAGAAATTGTCTGGTACAAATCCCCCCCCCCCCCCCACACACACACACACACACACACACCCACCCCCGTTTGACAAGATTCTCCGCATTTCAAATTACGCATTGATTTCAGGCTCACTAAGACTTAACCCTGGAATGAGGGATCTATCTTGTAGCTGTAGTCAATCGCCACATTAATTACTGCTGAAAATGTCAATGGCCGTTACCGGATAGGTGTGGATGAGCTCTCGGACGGGCTCTAGGCAGACGGACGTTCTGCCCATTGAGCAATGACATGTGCTCCGTTGATTTAGCCTTGTTTAGCCAGTGGACTTCATCCCCCTACTCTGCACATTATGGCCAGGTCATCTTAAAGCAGGGTGTTACTGACAGTGGTTGGCTTCCCACAGATTTGCAGATCGATCAATGTCTGCCTGTTTCTGCATGTGGCTTTCTGGAGGAGCAAGTTTTACCACCTGTGGCTCAACATCATTGATCAGTCACAGATGTTGATGTACATGATGAAGACCTCAGTCACTGTTGATGTGTCTGATCTGGCCTATGGAGGCCTTAGACACAGCTGTGAACAAAATCGATCTTTAAAGCACACTCAACTGTCATGCCTAATGTAATTAACATTCATTGCACACATTTTTACGTTTTTTGCCAGTATACATTGTGCCTTATAATCTATCTATAGTATATTAGCAATTGTTTTAGAGGGCTTTGCATAGCTAAACCACAGAGTTATTGCCTTTAAATTGCTAGCCCCAATTCTGTTATTAGACACCGGGACCATCAGGCAGAAAAAGAGCTATAGCCTACTCATTAGACATCAGGATTGGGGCTAGCTACACAAGCTAACAGGAGCATAGAGGCTAATGTGTAGTGAGTGCTGAGGTAACGCTTAATGTGACTCAGCATGTCTAACGATTATGCGGGCTACAGAGAGGGGGCTGGGTAGACTGATTTAGAGGTAATTGGATTGCTCCTCTAAAGTCCCCGCCGGGGGAAGGAGAAGCTGTGTTGAAATTCAGTCACGAACCCAACATTCCTGTCAGATCCCAGTAGACTGTGCTCCATCACCAGGTCTTGAAAATGATCTCTCCCTCTCTCTCTTTCTCAGTGGATTTGGTCATACCTGCGATTCTGTGGCTGGGCTCTCAAACCTGACATTTAAAGAAGCTTTAAAAAGCTCTTTTGTGAACATGTGATTAAAAGGCAAAGCAACAAGGGGGAAAAAACGTTTTTTTTTTTTCATTCAGTTTTTTTATGGCAACATATGACATTCAGGAACACTTGAACGTTCCCTTGGCACTGGCAGGCAGACTCAGCCATTGTCATTCTAACAGGATCTGTTGCAGTCGCTCTCTCTTCAGTCCCTCTAATGAGTCCTTGCCTGCACTGGCTCCAGCAGACAGGTGGTCTCTGGATTGCCGGAGTCCATCTCCCTCACCAGCTCCTCTTTGTACTCCGCCACAGACAGACACACACACACACACACACACACACACACACACACACACACACAGGCCACGGGGGTGTTGCACGTCACTGATGGGCTTTGGCTAGTTGTGTCGCACCGTGCCGCGCCCCGCTCTGTCCCACCGGGGCTTCCGTCCGGCTGTCCGTGCTCATCTGTGCTCAGACACGCGGGCCCCGGCAGCTGAATCATTTATGAAGTAACACGCCAAAACGGGGAGGCCGTCATGAAACCGGGATTTATGGGCTCTACGGCCAGCTCAATGCCAGCGCGGTCCGCCACCTCTATTTTTGAAGCTTTATCACCTACCGCCCACAGCCGCCCGCACCGCATCCGATTTTTATTGGGCCCCTCTCACTGCTCACTCAGAGCTGTGGACAGAATACATTGGCAAAGATTTGCCCATTTTGTTTTTGCGAGAGGATGGAGAAAGCCTGCAACCAAATGCTGCTTGATGCTGGTATAGACACGCAGGGTGAAAAATGTCTTGTCCACACACACCTTCCTTAATAGATATCCATGATGAAGGCTGTTTGGGTTTTAATGAAGAGCCAGACACCCCCCCCCCCTTCCTCCTTTACCTCTCTCCCCTACCACACAGTCACTAGATTTGAACACGATTAGCAAATGGAAAATTAGATTTAACATGCGGAGGACACATGCTGGCTCACTTAGGATGCTGCCGGCATAGGAGCTGAATAACGCGCATCACGATGAGGCAGGGAAGGCTCACCATGTGCTGACGCCAAATCTGGTGGTAGGAAACCATTTGTAGGGTTGTCGTGCACGCTCAATTAGTGATAGATGCTGAAGACTTTTTTTCTGTTAATTCCCGAGACAAAACAGCAGTCATCCATTTTTCTTCATTCACTGGCTGTCGTCTGTGGCAGACGTCTTCATTAGGAAGACAAAAATTGGAACAAAACAAACGTGCTCATTTGGTTTTGGAAGGCTGGATTATTGCTGTTGTTGTTGAGTTTCCATTTTAATCACTGCGATCATTGTTTCACATCTTGCATTATGCTTGCATTGGGAAGTGCTCTCTGTATGGGACAAGGGTGGTACCAGAGTAAAGTCACACACACACACACACACACAGACACACACAGACACAAACCACTCTATTAACGCACACACACTGAGAACCACTAGCAGACCCATTTGATTAGAGTCCAGTATGAGGTTATTGATCGAACTGGAGTGGGAGCATTGATGAAACTCCAGTAAGGTTATTGATCAGGCTGATGAAACTCTGGTGGGGTTATTGAGCTGTGTTTGATAAATTGGCTGAATGGCCCTGGCAGTATGGTGACCAGCCAGCACAGCGACCCAAGCCCAAAACCAATAGCCTCACACAGACCATACTCTGAGCTGGTCAAGGGGGTTGAACAAAGCAGCAAGCCAGCGTGCCTCTGTCCTTAGATGTAGCTCACAGCGTGTGGTGAACTGAATCAAGCAGAGTTTTTTTTCTTCTTTTTTTTAAATGGCAGTCCGAGCTACCTCCTGTCCATAATGACATTCTTGTCATTTTGTTCTCTAAGCACATTATAAGGAAACAGATGAAAAGGGCAGATACTTAACAAGGACATTCTGCTCGGAGCTCAGAGCAATGCATCTGGTAGAGCAGCTAGCCAGTGCGGAGTGGTGGCTTAATGAAATGTCGCTTGGTGGATGAGTGTAACTTGTGTTAGACTACTATTCTGGAGCTTTTGGTTGCTTAAATCACAGAATATAATGAGTGTTATCTGTATTTCCATTCAAACTTTAGAGTACTTTGCGGTCATAAAAAAAAACTGTAATGAAATCTTGTCAGCTGCTTTTATAGGTAAGAAGAAGATGGAGGACTGACATTAGAAAAAAACAAACAGAACAAATAAACAAAGGAAGCAAATGGAAACACATGCTTGGTTGCTTTTCACTAAAGCCTGGTCTGGAACATGGCAGCAGTCTGTGCTGAGTGAGGGGCCTGAACTGATGGTTGCAGCTGTGGGCTGGGGAGGGGAGCTGAGGAAGGGAATGGGTGAGTAAGTGAACGAATGAGTGGGTGGGTGGGAGGGGGGAGTGAGGAAGTGTAAGTGAGAGTCATATTTCAGACTGGGTCTCCACCGGCTCGTCTCCAAGGACCCCTCCTCTGTGACAGCTAGAGAGAGAGAGGAGCACTAATGAACTTCGCCTCCTAATGAGGCTCGCCTGGCAACGGTGACCATGGCAACGTTGCACTGTTACCTACGCATGCTCCTTTGCATTCTTGCGTTCACACATTTCGTTTTTTGGGTTCTCTCTCACTCTCTATAAAACGAAAAGAAAAGAAAAAAATCACAGTAAACAGTCATCTTTTTTTCCAATCATACAGGGTTATTGTATAGGGATCTGATTATAGATTTTACACTTCAGTTATCGTCTGGGGCTTATAATTAAAATCACCCATGCGGGAAAGATTGGAAAAGCTAATCATTTTGGGGGAATAAGTGAATTCTCATTTTAATTATTGAGTTGGACTCATAAGACCCAGTGTCTACAGTTTTAATTCAAGGCCTCAGAAAACTGCATCTCAACTTCCTCTCAATCTCCTTAGAACACATATTACAATGTTTATATTGTTTATGATTGTTGTCCTGCATACAGCTACCATGTAGTAATGTAAACACCATCCATATATAGACCATTTCCATCACGTGCACTGCTATTTACCTCAGACAGAGGTCTTTTCCACAGCAGGCATCTCCTTTAAAGGCTGGATTCCTTTGAAGATTGATCTGTCCTCTAGAGGCTTGCTGGAGCAGGTTGGAGGCTGATGGCTATGGGGGAGTATTTTTAGCAGAGGAGGTGCTGAGACGCCTGGACCAAAGCCCAGGCTTTCAGTCTTGGGGAGGAGAGTCTGGATAGTCAGTTGTGTTTGTGTATGTGGGTGTGTGTGTGTGTGTATCTGTGTGTGTGTGTGTGTATGTCTGTGTCTGTGTCTATGTGGATGAGTGTGTGTGTAAGTGTATGTTTCTGATCTGTTGGTGACATGCCATCATCTGCTGTTAGAGCAACCCCTCCTAGGTTAGTGTGTTGTAGTGTGTTCAGGACTGCTTTTCTAGTTTGTGTGTTACATTCGTATATGTTGTGTTGTGTTATATTGGGTTGGGTTGGGTTGGGTTGTGTTGTGTTGGTGCACTGTGGTCCTTGTCAGTCCATGGGAAATTTATATGCTATTGTCAGTGCTGAGTGGTACTGTGAGAAGCATACAGAGCCCAGCCCATCCATTTTCTAGAGTGCTCTCAAACACCATGAAGCCCTTCCAAATGCACACTGGCATGCATTCATCTAAATTAACTTAATATTCAGAACTCTGGGGAGGATGCATGTGAGAAAGTATAGATGAATGTTTTGTAACAAAAAGTCCCTTCAGCGCTGGGAATATGTTTTTCTGTTTTTTGTTTTGTTTGTTGTTGTGTTGTTTTTTAAAGCAAGAATGCGTCATAGCCAAATCCGCTATCGGCTAAAAGCTTTTAGCTAATTAGCTGCATGCTCTTATCGTTAGCCCGAGCCTCCCTCAGTCAACACACCCTGGAGAACGTGAGCAGAAATATTTACACGCATGTTGCACGCCACGGTCATCTTGACTTGCGAGCCATGTGTCAGATCCCTGTGGGTGCTTGCGTCTGAGTGACATGGGGGAGTGGGAGGAGAGTGACGCATCCTCCCACGCGAGAGACACGCATCCTCACACGCTCATGTCTTCCCTGGAGACCGATGGCTGGAGTGGACGGTGCAGTGAGTGGCTCAGGTGGTAGCGTGGTGGTGGGCGTTAGATGTGAGAGCTGATGGAACGGCACAGGCCCAGGGACTGCAAGGAAACGCCAATGATGCCACAGACAGAGCACTGGCTCGATATTCTGACAGATATTTCTAGTCAGGCCAGGCTGATTGATTATTGTTTTGTATCGTTTTCTCCATTACCTAGCCTCTTTCGTTAGCTTGGTTTTTGATGTATTCACCACAGCACGAATGAATTATGTATACATGTCTTGTTGGGAAGCATGTACACATACATGATAAGAGGAGGCATTGGCTGTACATTACATTACATTACATTACATTACATTTGGCTGACGCTTTTTAACCAAAGCGACTAACAACATGGTAAACAGTAAGTTTTTAGAACAATTCTCACAATTTTAGGACAGTTTAAAAAAAAAAAAAAAAACATTAGAGTACAGTAAGAATAAGTGCGTCGGTGAGTGCTGTTTTTAACAGTTACTTGTCAGTTTAAAACGGCTGGTGAGTGCTAGGATCAGTAAGACTTGTTGTAAGTGTTGCTATGAGAGTAGATGTTCTCTAAAGAGCTGGGTCTTCAGGAGTTTTTTGAAAGTGGAAAAGGATGTCCCTGCCCTTGTAGGAACTGGCAGTGTGTTCCACCAACGAGGAACAACAGATGAGAAAAGTTTGGTTTGGCTTGAGCGTACCGGTGGTAGAGCTAGACGTCGTTCGTCAGAGGAGCGCAGCGGTCTGGAGGTAGTGTAAGTCTGTATGAGGGCATTCAAGTAGGTGGGAGCAGAACCGGAGACTACTTTGTAGGCAAGCGTTAGAGACTTGAATTTGATGCGGGCCGCCATAGGTAGCCAGTGTAGCTGGATGAGCAGCGGGGTAACATGTGCCCTTTTGGGTTGGTTGTAGACCAGGCGCGCCGCCGCGTTCTGGATCATCTGAAGTGGTTTCACTGCGCAGGCTGGGAGACCTGTCAGGAGGGCATTGCAGTAGTCGAGTCGTGAGATGACTATTGCCTGAACCAGAAGTTGGGTAGCATCTTGAGTCAAGTAAGTCCTGATTTTCCGTATGTTGTAGAGTGCAAAACGGCATGACCGGGCGACTGAGGCAACATGATCTGAGAAGTTTAGTTGGTTGTCAAGAACAACTCCTAGATTTCTTGCAGTCCTGGTCGGTGAAACAGACAGGGAGTCAAATTTGATGTTGATGTCGTGGTGTATGGTAGGTTTAGCTGGGATGACCAGCAGTTCAGTCTTTGAGAGGTTCAGCTGGAGGTGGTGTGCCTTCATCCATGTAGCTATGTCTGAAAGGCAATCCGAGATCCGTGCTGAAACCAGGGGGTCGTCAGGTGGAAAGGACAGATAGAGCTGTACAGTTACAGCGTTGTAACTGAGGCTTTTACTGTGCAGTTACAAGATCAACAGTCTGTAATAGAAACAACATGCCTTGCATAGAGAGCATGGTTGATGTGGGGAAATGTCTGGAGCTATGCTATCTGTGCAATTTGGGGTTAGGACAAGTGTGCTCACAAATAAATCACTTAAGGAGATCAAATGTGGCATATGTCAAAAATGATGACTGATTTATTGCATATTTTATAAGTGATACCTTTATTGAAAAAACTTCATTATAAAAAATATACCTCACTGAAAAAAAAATCAGGACTTGATTATCACGTCGCAGTTTTTCTTTCCAAACCTTCTCCAGTTTACTAGACACCCCAACTGAACAGTAAATAAGTCAGACTTAAAAGACTTGACAGCCTCCTCCTGATACCCCCTTAGCCCTGATGCTCCCACTGGAGTGAGAAGCCTCCTCCGGCAGCTCGTCGTCCTCCGCTCTGAGAGACAGCTGTTTACTTAAAGCCAAACACCACGCTGGGCAAGAGTGCCACTCGAGTCGCTCCTCACAACTCGCATTACCGACAGCTACGCCAGCGGGCAGCAGCCGGGGGCTAAAAGAGGGCCGTCCTCACAAGCGCGGGTGCTGAGAGGGCACAATTGAGGCTGGCCACGGCTAAGTGAACGCACCCACTCATCTTCTCAACGCCTGATCAGGTATCAGGAGGGGCTGACGTGGTGGTGTAAACTGCTGTACAGTCACTGCTTAAGCTAGCGCGGTGCTGCTCTAATGGGAATAACAAGAGGAGTCTGATTTAAAAGTGGTGTTATGGATCCCGCTCATAAGGAGGTCGTGTGAGGTCAGGAATGACACGGTCAGATGTTTCTTGGCGTAGATAAGTGGTAAGGGACAGCTGGGTGTGGACTCCTGTTGCAAGTGTGGATTATGGGTGGGTGTACTGGTTTCAGTTTAATTTAGTCTTTCACTGGATGTGTCTGCTGTGTCTAATTATTTAATGTAGTCATGAGCAGGAGCATTGGGCACTCCAAAATTCTGGGTGGCACAATTAGAGCGGGGAGCATGAGATCCTCTTTAGGGCAAACAAAAAGACATATTCAGAGACTTTTGAAGGATTATTTTAAAACCGAAAGATATGAAAAGCCAGGGTGGGCACATTCCCAACTACAGTAGCATCTATAGACACAACTTTGCTGCTCATGAGCAGTATATTAAATGTTTTAAACAAGCAAGCTAACAATATTGTAACAGACTAGCTAATAGAGTAACTAGCTTTAAATGAATGTATGCATTTATATCTCATTCCATCACTCTGCTCTGGTGCAGCTGCAATTTAAAGAACCGGTACCCTCATCACATACTTTCATAACTTCCTTTCAGAGTGACGTCTCACTCCATAACCTCTTCCCTGACAGCCCAGAGGCTCTGGCCCATAGCCTCCAGCACATTTGCATGTCACACCACGTCCGGCTGTTCATTCTAAACGTGATGGGTGGACAGGTGAGCTCCCACCCCAACCTCCCCCCTCCCCTCACTCCATTCATCTGTCTCCAAGAGTGTTGCCGGTCGGGGGGGGGGACGGTGGTTTTGGCTTCCCTCAGCAGGAGGAGATAAACTCTCTAATATGAGATCAACCCGCCGACACTCATCATCCCATTAACCTTTCCAGGTGGGCTCTGCCAGAGCAGCCGCAATGGCCTAGCTTGGCCTTTTCCCTTGCCTACCTGCTGTCAAATCTGCACCAAGTGTTTTTTTTTTCTGGCCCTGGGAAAGGGCAGATCCTGGGCACCTGATGGCTCATTACCATAGGGATGGTGGTGGCCCCCACTGTGGGCAGCGCAGAACAAGGGAGCGGGGCGTGTGAACGCCGGCAGTCTCCTCGTGTTTCTCCAGCTCCCTGCCAAATTGGACAGGATTGTGACGGAACAACCGTGGGCACAAAAAATGATGGCCATTGCAAGTGCCGCTCTCCCACATCATGTTCAATTTCTGTTCCATTGTAAGAGCACCTTTTCACAGCAGAAACAGTTTCTCTGTGGTTCCTGTGGAAGTGGAGTTCATCTTTTAATATTTCTGTGTTATGTCCAGAGGTCATAATGGAATACTGTGTGCAGCACTGCACTGGGGTGCTGTTTCTGAATGGGAAGCTGATGATGTGGTCGGCACAAACAGAGGGAGAAAAACAGACTCCTATTTCCACCTCCTTCTTTCCATAAGAAGGGATTGTCTTTGTAATCGAGATGAGACTTTTGATGTGGGATCTGTGCTCAGCTCGCCCATGTGTGTATGTGAGAAAGCATAATAAGTCTCCGCCTCTGCCAGGCTTTACAATGGAGAATCATTCATGTTGACACAAGAACACAAACAAAAATATCCAGTTCTCTTCTGGGGGGTTGGGGGGAGGGGGGGGGGGGGGGGGGGTGTGGAGACGGTATAGGGTTATCTGGAATGGAAGGGATGGTAGGGAATGAGACAGAAAGGCTCCCCAAAGTGGGGGAAAAAATCATACATTTTCATGATTTTAGTTCTTGCTGATGCCTGGATACAATGCAGCTTTGACATTTTGGGAGATTTAATTCACAATGCAGATGCCTAAACAAATGGCATAATTATGAATGGCTATATTTGTATATGTTTGGGATTTTGTTGCTGGGGAAAGAAGGCGCAAAAGGCAGGAGCATTTTGAGGTCAACTGCCTCTGTAGCCATAAAAGCCAGGCCTAATGGATTGGTGACTGTCCCACTCAGTGGAGATGATCAATAACGCAATAACAATTTGCCATCCTCTGTGTGTCTCTCTTTCCTTCCCTCCCCATCTCCCTCTCTCTCTCTCTCTTTCCCTTCATCTCTTTCTCTGACTCTCTCTCTGTCTGTCTTTAATTCACTCTCCTCTCTTCAGGCTCTTGCCACTGCAGCGGAGAACTTTCAGGAGGAACATCAGTGGAAGGATGACCTTCAGGTGAGTTTTGATATGTCATTTGTACTATGATACAACAAAACACAAAAATCACCCCCATGCTGTTTGCTATGGGGGATGGGAGGGGGTGGGCACCCATGCTTTGCCCCTGTTATCCACTCCTTTATAATTGCCCTTAGCATAGCCTGCTTCTGAATGAATATTACTGCTAAGTGCAAAGACATAATGCAAGAAGCAAGACAGACTCCCCTAAGAGTTTGTATTTGGCGACACCATAATGCATTCATAAGCTAGGCTTCCACTCTTTCTCTCTCTGTCTCTCGCTGTCAGAGAAAAGGACGTTATTCTCTCCCAGTTGGAGGAGAGGAAATAAGTGGTGGAATGAAATGAAAAATGAATGGCCACTGCTGCGGTTTGGGAGTGGGTCTGGCTGTGAGCACATGTTCTGTAATGAGCTGAGCAGTGTGGTTGGAGAAAGGCTGAAGGGAGTCTGATTAGGAAGTGTCAGGCAGCTTCCCTCTGACCTAACACTCTGGGTGAAGCTTAGTTGGAGAGAATGACCCAGTGTGACCCGACCTGTATGTGTGTGAGAGAGAGAGAGGAAGGAGAGAGCAGGACAGAGTGAGACTGAGGCATGAGGTTTGGTTAATAGATCTGATTTCATGGTGAGCACACACCTTGTATGTGTATTGGCTAAATTTCAACTGGGACGCTTTTAGCATGCATTTTAAAGATTGATTTCACTGCAAGTGCATGCCCTGAATGCCTTAGTACTTGTTTTACAAGTGATCCCTACACCTATCTCGCTCTTTCTCTCATTCATACACACACACACACACACACACACTCACTGATTCTTCAGCCATTTTTCTTTGCTTCCCTCTTTTATCTATCTCTTTTCCATCTTAATTTCAAAATTTCTTCTCTCTCCTTCTCTCTCTCTCTCTCTCTCTCTCTCTCTCTCTCTCTCACACACACACACACACACACACACACACACACACACACTCTCCCTTTGATCTGTGCTTGTTCATTAGTTTAGTTACTGGATGATGGGTGAGAATATAATCGCTTTCAGACATACGTGTAAGACCGGAGGTTCTGCCGATGTTAAACGGTGGGGCCGTATATCTGAACGACATAACCGGTCATATGGAAGTCCGAATTTAGCCGGTTGTTCTACTACTCCCCCCCCTAGTATTTCCTCCGGACATTATGTAAATGTGCTGTGTCTGAACGAGGCGTAGAACATACGGTTAAAATTCACACCTAGTGAGAGGGCGTGTTGGTGACGTTTCTTTCGTGCGTCCATGTGGTTAGGTCTGACTTAAATGCCAGTGTTATGATGGAGTGGCATAGTGCTGTCCAGAAAATCTCCGACCTGGAAAGATGCAGACATCACAGAGCTACTGTCCATGAGGGCATACAACATTTTGATAGAACGCATGAAGGGAACGGCACGTTATAGCCTACAACTGCATGGCAAGGCCAAACGAATTCAAAAGACTGTGCGAGATAAGCAGAAGGCACTGAAAAGGCAGTAGCCTACAGCGACGTCGTTGACGACAATAACAGGAGTATTTAATAAATTGTTAGCCAACACAGTTTTCTGTTCATTGATAGCCTTCTCATGACCTGCTGAGCTAACTGGTATTTGTTGAGCATATATGCATAGAGAAAATGAAAACGAAGAAAACCCAACTTTGTTCCAAGCTCCTTACGTAAATGCAATAGACTCATGGGGAGAGGATGCTTTTGGAAAAAATAAACCATGAAAAAAACGAACAACTTCACTGTTATGTTAGTATTTTGTTAGTTGCTTAAAAATGTTGTATGATGGCCTTGAAGTCTTGAGTTAGCCTGCTGAATTGGCTGGTAGCCTACCATAAAGTTTGTGCATGCTCTCTCTCTCCAACGCAAACCAGATTTGGGGTTCTATAGCCAAGTAATTCTGGTAGGCTACATAACGTTGAAAACAGATAAATGTGTTTATTCGAAGCACACATAAAAATACTTTAGGTCAATTTCAAGTGCGCACGTGACTAGCCTACTCAGCCTACGCACAATAGATTTCTCTTCTTTAGCCTACATAATGCATAGGCTACACTTTGTAAACAAAAAGCAGCTGTGACAGGCGTCATGTCTCGCATCTTGTGAACTCTACAAGCCCCCACCCCTCACTCGACAACCACATGGAGATTCTGTAATGTGTGTGTATGTCGTTCACACATACGTCCGGATAAGGTCAGTATAAGGGCCGCAGGTTAGCATCATATCTGAATCATCCGAAGGGTAGGACCTCCGTTTGACAAACCTCCGCATATACTCAGGAGGTTATATCTGAAAGCACTTTATGCTTGACACCGTCACACCGTCGTTGTTACTCGTAAGGATCACATTGCCATGTTGTTAGTTAATTGGCCGGGCTAGTTGTACCATTTACATATCAGGCATCCAGTTAAAAATAGCACGTTGTGCACCCGGGCTTGCAATGGTGCTATCTTAGGATTTTTTGCATTTATAGCTATCCTTAATTGAAAACATGCTGTTCTATATCCTCATAGCAATAATTCATATAATAGTCAGGGGGCCTATGTGGTTTCTGTGGGTTTGAAATGTTTTTGGAGCGTGGTTGGACTCTCCTTAGAGGTCATTGAACATGGAGAAAAATTATGTCTCCATTTTTTTTACCTGTTT
The DNA here is from genome assembly GCF_018492685.1 of Alosa sapidissima. Lineage (NCBI taxonomy): Eukaryota > Metazoa > Chordata > Actinopteri > Clupeiformes > Clupeidae > Alosa > Alosa sapidissima. Next base: position 9,851,123 of record NC_055967.1, on the reverse strand, counting down.
CAACCCTATTTTTTTGAAATTGTATATTACACTGTAATTAACACCATACATTACGCCTAAATCACTGGCTATGTTGAATAAAGTTCACAAAACTATTTTAGAACTGGAGGGCTATGATTAAAAAAGTTATTGTATGTCAGTATTATGATTGTATGTCAAACAATTAGATATAAGATCAACAAACAATCAGTTTCACCAAATACACATACTCCATGGCTGAAAGATAGCAAAAACATAACAGATGAGACCTCGAACAACATTTAATTCATTTACATATGCACAACATATTAGATCTCACCTCCACAATTTCCTCATCAAAATCTACAACTAGTCTACTAGACCCTATTCCTACTCACCTTCTTAAGACTGCTCTCTCCTTCCTGGATAATGTTTTGCTCTAGATTATAAATAATTCAATGCTATCAGGGTATGTACCGCAGTTGTTTAAGACATCTGTTAAGCCCTCCTTCAAAAAACCTAGCCTTGTATCAATACTGGTCCTCCTGGACTGACACCATGACATACTACTTAGGTTTGAAAATTTGATAGGCATCAAAGACTCAGCACTTGCTTGGTTTAGATCACACCTTCCTAACCATCAACAATTTGTACAGGTCCATAATAAACCATCTACCCAGATTATGGTAACATATGGAGGGCCTCAAGGCTCAGTACTGTTAGCAGATGATACACAACTATACCTCTCCATAAAACCTGATGAATTAACCCTGTTAGCCAAACTTGACACATGTACTGTATAAGAGATATAAAGACATGGATGACAAATTATTTCCTGCTTTTGAACTCAGATAAAACAGAAGTCATGGTTTTAGGTTCTAAATAGATGAGGGATATCCTAGCCACATCACAGGCTACATATAGTGATCTTCCACTGACCTCATCCACAAGTGTTAAAAACCTAGGAGTTATAATTGACCAGGACCTAGCACTAAATAATCACATACAACAAATCACCAAAACTTTTACCATTTAAGGAACATTTCAAAGATAAGGAAGTCCTTATCCTTACCAGATACAGAGAAATTAATCCATGCTTTTGTCACCAGGATGGACTATTGCAATGCTATTAGGCTGGCTGTAATTATACCTGTCTCAAGAGCTTACAGCTTATACAAAATGCAGCTGCTCACACACACAAAAAATATGAACATATTTCCCCCATCTTAGCATCTTTACACTGGCTACCTGTTAAAAGTCATTGACTTTAAACTATTACTTATATCTCTTGGTTGGTTGCCTGCATTGAAAGAGGACACCTCATGAAGACGCTGTTTTGTCTGCTTCTGACAGAAGAAGCACTTATCTATGCTGGCAGCAGCTGCTGCTAAACAAGTGTACAAAGTCCCTCTAGATGGACTTGATGCAGTTTCAGTTGTTGCAGGTTCAGAAGATGGTCTACCACGTCTTTTCTGAAGACACTGAGTCCTGCCCGCTTCACATGATTTCTAGTAGCGAATCTTAGCATTCTGCAGATGCTCACTGTTACCGGTGGATTTGTAGCAGTTCCTGTGCCAAACTGCTTTGTTCTGTTGTAAAATAACTGCACTGTAACTAGGGCTGGGCGATATGGACCAAAACTGATATCCCGATATTTTGGGGCTGATTGGCGATATACGATATCGATACGATATTGATATTTCAAACAGAAAGAGCGAAGTGCTTGGTATATTCACTCAACACAACAATTATGACAACACAGCCAGTTTTAATTATATTCATTTCAGACTGCTCTAACAGAGCTGTGCAAAAAGTGTAAACAATAACATAGGCCTACAATAGGCATAGGCTACAGTTGCTCTGATAAAGCTGTGCAAATAACAAAAGACCAAAAGTTGACCCTGACTGACAACGCAGGCCTACATTGTACTGCACAATGCAATAGGCTATTTTGGGCACAACAATATTGAAAAAACCTGCAGTTTTGTCACACAATGCAGTTGTTTTACCTGTAAGGGTTTGATAGGGCCTAGCAAATGTAGACTATGATGGCCTAGACATGTTGCTATCAACAACAAAAATAGTTTTAAACAATTAGGCTACTTAAACAACGTAACTGAGTCACTCATCAAGAGTGTGATAGACGCTACCGTCGTTTTGTATGCGTTCATTTTTGCATGTTTCTGTTCGTAAGAAAAATCCCTATGCACGATTGAATGGGGTTTCAGGAATCATAAAAAATGATGCCCTAACTGCTCGCGAGTCGCGTGCATATCCTCTTAATAAAATCAGCGTGTAGGTTGTCTCCCTGAGGACTAGATCTGCTACTGTATATCGCTAAACGCAAGCATTCATCGGTGTATTTAAATTAGCTAGGCTATGTACCAAAAATGACATTTTACCGTGAGTCGAAGAGCTGTAAACAGTGTTGTAACTTAAATCTGCGTGTACAAAACCGCTTGGAGATCCAGTGGAATTTTGATTTCACAACGAGAATTCTCAGTCTAGCCGTTGATGTGCCGACGGAATAGGCATCAGCACCAACCTCTGATCAAGGTAAACAAAATCTGACTCAGTGTCCATCATGTTTGAAAGTTTGTAGTGCTGCGAGGGAGAACGTGCACACGCAAGGGGCGCAGTTGAGCAGAGCTGCGGCTATCTGAATGGTCTGAACACAGAAGAGCAAGTGGCTTTGATAAAATGGCCCATTATTTGACATAATACCGGTATTACGATATTGTCTCAACTACATATCGTTTTCAAAAATATATCGGTCGTAGTCGTAATACCGATATATCGCCCAGCCCTAACTGTAACATTGTAATTGTTGGTTGATCTGTGATCACCATCACCATCATCAGAAATTTGCCATATGTCTCTAGTGATGGGTCATGGACACAAGTCCACACATATCTGCCACTGGATACATAGCCCAAAATCTGTTTCTTTTATGTGTGCCATCACCTGACTAAAAGAAGGACACACCTCAGAATATAACCTAACTAGACTGTGCCACCATGAACTATGAAAATGTGCTTGCTCAAATGTAGAGCAAGAAGGCTAGAAGGTCACTAATATCACTAACCATGAAGAACAGAGCACTATGTGCTTCAGGTTATTCGATATTCTAAATTCTATAACTGACAGCCATCAACAGCCAACTGCTAGTGTCTCTTTTTCTCTTACTCTCTCTAACACACACACACACACACACACACACACACACACACATACACTCACCTGTCTGTTTGTCCATCTGATCCTTTTACCCTTTCTTTTCTTCACACTTACATAGGCTACTGAAGGCCTTACAGACTTCGCTGGTACTAGCTATGTAAAAGTCTATTAAACTTGATTTAACAGAGATCTCTGCACTTTGCGCTCTGAATGGGTGTAGACAAGAACTGGCAGAGCAGGCTAGGCCTACACAAGCACACTAATAGGCATGAATTGATAGAATTGATATTGTAGTATTATTTTTTTAAGCGGACAATTTTGAGAATTTTAGGCACAATTTCTTGTTAAAGAGATCAATCATCAGCCTAAAAATGTTTTGTAATGTTGTATTGTTTTCTACCTTGTAGAATATCTTTGCTTTTTGGCACCAAACCCTATGCTATAATACCAGCAATGTGAGGTTTATGGACAAAACACCAAATTTGACCTTTTCTGAATTTGAACTTTGATTTGGGTCCTTGAAACTTTCAAAAAAATGGAGACATGTTTTTTTTACTCTTAAGAACCCCTAGAACAAAGATATAATACTCTCGAAAAATGAACATTAATGGTGTTCAGATGTTTTATAGATGGGGTTTCATGGATTCTCAAAATGTTACTGACCTTTACATTGTTTATTGGGAATTATGAAGCAAATGAGGTTGCTTATCTGTAAACAAGAGGTCTGTGTTATTTGGTTTGGCAGTGTGACAGTGGTTAGTTACAGGGGTGGAGGAGTGTGTGTGTGTGTGTGTGTGACTGTGTGTGTGTGTGCACTGTGTAGTTTTGGTCTCCTTTTTTGAAGATAATTGGTCTAAGATTAATTCCCCCTATGATCTCATTAAAAGCTGACCTGAAGTGCATAGCAGCACGACATGCTGCCTGTGGCTCAGCAAATTCTAATCTCTCTCTCTCTCTCTCTCTCTCTCTCTCTCTCTCTCTCTCTCTCTCTCTCTCTCTCTCTCTCTTACTCTCTGTTTCACACACACACACACACACACACACACACACACAGAAACAGAAAGAGCTTAGTAGAGTTGTTGTACCTTCCTGTTCTACCTTCGTTCACTTTTACCTCATCAAGCATCAATGTAATTTTAGTTACCTAAAACATAATCTAAGCAAAAATCAAATCATTTTTTGTCATGTCTGTTGTTAGCTGAGTGGTGGAAGGTTATATGTTTTATGTATGCTTTTGTTGAATGTTACATGAAACCATGAACAAAGTTCCTTACTCACTGTGTCTTCTTTCCTCTACTTTACATTTACTTTACATGAGTCTAGACCTCATGTATGCACCACCCATGAGTTTTCATAAGCACAATGAAAACATATTTTCTATTCCATACACACCCTCGCTCAATTAACTTTTAACACATACTTTACTATTGGTGTGATGACTGAAGCTGACTGATGGACAATTGAGTATGATGCTCTTTATCTCTCCTCTCCTGCAGGCGGGTGAAATAGTTTACTACAACGCCAAGGAAAATGTGAGTGACCTCTTTCTCATTAGCCCTCCAGTTCTATCTCACCGTTATCCATCTGTCCTAACAGCATTCTTAACTGTTTTACTGCACATTGGTCATTCAGATGTCAAGATAGTAATTTCATTCCTCATAGACTGTAACCCATTCTGTTGCATTAGTGGTTGACTTGAATTACAAAAGTGCCATTAAAATGATGTCGCGAATCCTGCTAATGAAACAGTTGAAATCAAATTCCTAATTGAACCAGTAAACTGTGTAAGTCCTACTGATGCAGTGGATAACCGCATGCCCAGAAGTCCAGCCTTTAGGTTAGATGGACATTAGATGTCCCCTGAAATAAATACAGGTGTTCTATTCAAGGTCAGTGGATCCCTTTGTGCCTGCATTCTACCAATACCAATCCTAGTGTAGAGTCAGCTACAGACTCTAGTTAAAAATGGAGCCTTAGTTTCTTTTGCAAGTATTTTTATGCAGCCAATTAGAGGATGTAGCTGTTCAGGAGACAAATTAAAATAGCGCCTGGTTACCTGGCATTATGTCAGGTTTAGCATTTAATCCAATGTACCAGGTAGAGACAGCGGTGGAGGCACTGAAGAAAGAGAATGGACACCTGGTGGCCTTACATTATGTTTTGACCCAGTGTTACGGTCAGCGTTTAACCCAGTGTATCCGGTAGAGACAGAGATAGAGAGATGGAGCAGAGGGTGAGAGTGGACAGGAGAGGGTAAGCGTGCTCCAGTTATTAACACATCTCCAGCCTGATGATTTATGACTCCGGGTTCCTCTGGCGAAGTGCGAGCCTATTGGAGGAGAGAATGTGGAATAGAGATCCATCTGGTGCTTCTCCTCTCGGCACACATACATCCTCCCACACACACACACACACACACACACACACACATGCACACGCACACACACACACACACACACACACACACACACACACACACACACGCACTTGCTCTCTCGCAAACACATCCATACATTCACACATCCACACACACACACACACACACACACACACACACACACACACACACACATTTTCACAGATGCTGAGAGAGCAACAGCAGCTCATGTATCACACCTGCCAATTATGCATCACATCAGAGAGAGGCTGAGAAAGAGAGAGAGAGAGAGAGAGAGAGAGAGAGGAAAATGAGAGATATATATAATTATATTTACTCTTTGTATAAATGTATATTTATGTGGATAATTTAGGTCATGTTAATTATGCAACATGACCTAAAGAGAGAGAGAGTAGAAAGTCTGCAGGATGGAACAAGGAGAACATACCGGTAATCAGATGTGGAAGGTGGCGTTAAAGAAAAAGTAGTGTTGCTCTCTAAGTCTCTATGTACACCACACTTGCTAATAGCGTTGGTGGTGTGTTGCATGGCAATGCATCACTTCTTAAGATAGCTGTTTTGGTGGAATTAATCGACAACATCAACACATTTTTTATGTTCCTACAGTACCGTGACTTTTCCCTTTTATTCATAGAATTATTTAATGAAACTGATTTATAACCATTGTGTGTTATTGTGAATAACATCTCAGCCAAGATGATCTTGTGTCAGCAACACTAAGTTTAAACCTGACCTTTGATGACATATTCCCAACAATTTTTTAATTTATGACGATCTGGAACAAAACTACTTGTAGTCAGTATTTTCAGATGGTCAGTTTTTAGTTAATTGGAGCTCTGTGATTTACTTAACTTCAAATATGACATTTGTTTGAGTGCTTACACCATAGGTACAGTATATATTTAGCCTGGAAATCCAGACCGAAATCCGAAAGATTAAGGGTCTGGCTATGAAATGGCCCAACTCAGCATCAAGGCAGCATCAAGGGCAGCATCAAGGCAGCATCAAGGGCAGCATCAAGCATGCATTTGAAAATATCACTGCACGCAATTGGATAACACTACGACCAATGTTTACTGACTGATTCCGGACGTCGATGCAATTGGATAACACTACGATCAGTGATTTCGGACTTCGACGTCGCAGCTCTGTCTTCATCTGTTTACTGTAGATTGCCTCTGGCCCACCTACTGTATATCAGATACACCGATGTGATTGGTGCAGCTCGGCGCCATGGGCATAGGTAATGAGCATCATTACTCATCGCCAGAGTCACTCGCTGAGCAAATTCAAATTGTGCTCTCGCGAGAACTCTGTTATATATTCAGATGATGAATCCAAAGACACCACGTCTAGCCGGTTTGACCTGAAGTTACTTTTTACGGTCTGACTTAGCAGTAGCACTCAGACTATAATGTTCAATCAATTTAATCCTTTTAAAACATTTTTTCTTTATCAAGGACTTTTCAAAGAGCATAAGCAAACATCTAAACACCCCCACACCCCCACCCACACGCACACCCACACACCCAAACCTGCCTTGCCATAATGCAATTTTATCGTGTCCTTCCTTGAGTCTGGGCATGCCAGTGCAAAGGCAGACTGACAGGATGTCTGTTTGGATTCTTTTCACCTCCTGAGCATTGCTGGCAGAATATATGTAGCTTTATTGTAATAATAATGGGAAAGGAGAAAGCTTTGTTAGGGTTGTACCAAATCCTTCATAAGCATGCAAGGGAACCAAGCAACTAAGCAAACACCAAATAACCAAATCGATATGGATTTCTTGTAGTGTCTGAGTCTAGAACTAACTTAATCTTTTCCTAATTTTTAGACTTTTTACATGATGTGTTAAATTAAATATGCTTCTAATCACAAATGAGTACAATACCATAGATACATTGATCAAACAATACCATACAATATGCCTCTACTTATCATTACTTAGTCTTTTGCACTATGCTATGTGTAAGCTTTTTAATTCATGGAATCTAGCCTTCTTTAGTTATGTGATTAGGGCACTGTAAAATGCAGTGAGACTGCAGCTTGTATCACTGTTTCTTTCAACCTCAGATTTGCACACATCCCTAGAGCAGTCAAATAGCCTACAACCCATTTGCTTTATCAGTAACTTGGAGCAGAGAGCCTCCAACAACTCAGCATTAGAAAGAAGTCAGGGGCATGACCATCCATCCCCCATAGGATGTGGTCAGATCCAAACCTTCATGCTGTTTTATCATACTCCTTTAGGCTGCTTTGGGAGGGCTCGATATCAGGAGGGACGTTTCTGGCGACTACCAACCAAATGTTCCTTTAATATTAAGCGTATTCGTCTACAGACATGTTTTGTTTTGCATCTGCTGCAATCTGCCTGTAATTAACAAAGGGGAAATGGCAACAATTATAGAGAGAAAATAAACAAGAGCATCCTCACAGCAAAACAGAGAGGAAGAAGAAGAGGGGAAGGGCACTGCAAACAGAAAGAGAGAGAAAGAGAGAGAAAGAGAGGCTCCAGAAAGGGGGGAACAGAAAGAGAGATAAAGAGAGGCTCCAGAAAGGGGGGAACAGAAGAGAGAGAAAGAGAGGCTCCAGAAAGGGGGGAACAGAAGTGAGTGCTGGAAGACATTTCCACATTAAAGCATTTACTAAGTATTTTGTTTTGTAAAAAAAAATCTCAAATTTGCCCTAGCAGAAATATACTGTGCATCAACACGTTGCAACTCTTATTATTTGTGTGTGTGTGTGTGTGTGTGTGTGTGTCTGTGTGTGTGTGTGTGCCATTACAATTCAAGAAATGCCATTACAATTCAAGAAAGTTAAGGACAAACAGAAAGCACCATGGAGGCAAAATCCAGCAGTTAAACTTCTAAAAAGAGAGTGTAGGAAGACTGAAAGAAAATGGCGTAAATACAAACTTCAGATCCACTATGAAATCCATAAAGAGATGCTCCGCACATATAACTCTGAAATATGCAAAGCAAGACAGTCTTTCTTTTCTAACATTATCAATAGAAGTTCAAATAACACTCGTATTCTATTTTCAACTGTTGATAAATTAACAAATCCCCCCTCACAATTAGCACCTGAACTTCTCTCAACTAATAAATGCAATGAGTTTTCATCTTTTTTTAAAGGTAAAATTGACAAAATCAGACTCAACATATCTGCTCAATTACAAATTCAACAACCTGAACTTCCAGCAACAAACAGGGAAACTAAACTTAATGTTCAGAGTATCAGAGTTCAGCTTGATAGACTACGAAACACTTAAAAAAAACGGTACAGAATCTCAGCTCTTCCACATGTGTCTTAGACACTCTGCCTACCATTTTCTTCAAAACTGTTTTTCATCTCATAGCGGCGGATGTCCTTCAAATTGTAAATGTATCACTGCTGTCTGGCACTTTTTCTAAGTCACTGAAAACAGCTGTTGTAAAGCCACTTCTCAAGAAGAATAACCTGGATGCCTCCATGCTAAACAATTACAGGCCCATATCCAATCTACCTTTTATTGGCAAAATTATTGAAAAAGTAGTCTTTAATCAATTAACCACCTTCCTAACATCAAATGGGTATTTTGATTACTTTCAGTCTGGTTTTCGGGCAAATCACAGCACTGAAACAGCTCTCATTAAAGTTTCCAATGACATACGCCTAAACACAGATTCAGGTAAAACATCAGTCCTAGTGCTACTGGACCTTAGTGCATCATTTGACACTGTTGATCACAATATTTTACTACACAGACTAGAACACTGGGTTGGATTTACAGGCATAGTTATCAGCTGGCTAAAATCATATCTACAAGAAAGGAGCTTCTTTGTTGCCATTGGAAACTGTACCTCAACACCAACGTCCTTGACCTGTGGTGTTCCCCAGGGGTCGATCTTAGGGCCACTATTATTCAACCTCTATATGCTCCCACTTGGACAAAGCATCCAAAATAACTTGATTTCATATCATAGCTATGCAGATGACACACAAATTTACTTAGCTCTGTCACCAAACGACTATGGTCCTCTTGAATCTATGTGTCAGTGTATAGAACAAATCAACACCTGGATGTCTCAAAATTTTCTTCAACTGAACAAAGAAAAAACTGAAGTAATTATATTTGGTAAAAAGGAGGAAAGACTTAGGGTTGCCAGTCTCCTTGACACAAAAGGGTTGAAGGCAATGGATACAGTTAAAAATCTTGGTGTATTAATTGACAGTGATCTAAATTTCAACAGCCACATGAAAGCGACAACTAAATCAGCTTTTTAC